>NC_082383.1:0-62500 GCF_031168955.1 Gadus macrocephalus
TAAATCCTATACATACATATATTTTTGTGTTGCGTTTTGTTGACCCATTTGGGGTTAAGCATATCAATATTTTCTTATTATTTCTGATCTATTGCTTTGGGGTTCAACTGATTATTTTCTGTTTAGTTTAACATAGCTGTTGGGTTTGTATGTGTGTGTTTTATTATAGTCCTCTGTTTTAAATGATTGTCGTAACAACCTGAGTGTCTCACCACAACAGTAGTGTAATTTTGTGTTTCTTTCTTGTGTTTCCAGGACAGGAGCTGGTGTAGCGGGCGGCAGGCTTTGATTTGGTTTGTAGTGGTTCTTTTGTGGTTTTGAGTTGATTTAGTCTGACCGCCTCGCTACAGCCTAGCTCTGTGCCTGTTGTATTTATTTCTACTTTGGGGTTTTGACTTGACACTTCAGTGGTTGTTGAGATCCCTGAGCTCTTTTAATTCTGCTTACCGTAGATAAATAAAATTATATCTTTTGTAAGTCCGTCTCTCGTCCTTTATACAAAACGTGCAACGAATCTGTGTGACCTCTGGTTGGCCAAAGTACAGGGCCAAGGTTGTATTTCCTGGGGTGCAATTCCCCAGGTGGCGTTGTCGAGCAATTTTCCCCCCCCTTCTCTCCATTCCGCCACACCACCGTAGGTTTGCAGAGAACTATATACAATGTGCACACTGAAGGCCGCTGAATCCCCGGAAGGGGGGGAGGGAGGGGAGGGGGGGTGGAGAGGGAGGCAAAAATATACAGAGAGCCACCAGGGTCGTAACATGGGGCTAATGCCCTTTGAAAAGGACTGTTTTGTTGAGCTTCTGTCGCATGTTGTTGCTCTGTAAGCTTAGTGTAGTCATTTTAGCGATGTGGTGTAGCCTTAGCTTAAAAAACAAGGACACAACTAGTGTTAGCAGCGCTGTCTATGCCATACTGCGTGTCGCCGATGTGCTCCCTGAGCACAAACACATCCTCTGACCCGATCCTCTTCAGTACAATGTACAAGACCTCTAGCAGTTTGATGGGCTGTGATGGTCTGAAACTAGCTGCTGCCTGGCGAATGACCCACTCTGCTGCCCTGACAACCCTCACTGTGCCCTCTGATGGAATCACCTGGCCTCCATTGTTTCTTAGACACAACAGGTGGTAGCTCTGGTTCTTGATGGCAGATGAGGACATATCTCCAGCTTGTAGAGGTGTCGATGACTGCTGATAGGGACTCTGTCTCATCCTGTGCAGTCACATTGCCGGGTTAGGGAAATTCCATTTGTGATGGTGACGGATCACAAGCCACTCGAAACCATCTACTCGCCAAAGTCCAAACCGCCAGCGAGAACTGAAAGGTGAGCTCTGTGGCTGCAACCCTATCGTTTCAAAGTGGTGTATAAGCCAGGCCCACAGAATGCAGCTGATTCGCTGTCACGCCTCACAGTCAACACGCCCGTACAGATTGGCACCATGGAGGAGCATGTCTACTACGTGGCTCAACATGCAGTGCCCCATGCTTTCACACCACGACAAACGGAGAACTTGTCGGCAGAGGACCACACTCTTGCTACTGTACGGAGCAGTATCGAGACAGGTGACTGGAGTAAATGCGAGGCGGCTTACAAAACTGTCAAGACTGAGCTCTCCACTGTTGGGAAAATAGTGCTGAGAGGTACCCGGATTGTCGCTCCTCAGGCAGCACGACAACAGACGCTGATGTAAGCGCATGAAGCGCATGAAGGACATCAAGGAATAGTCAAAACAAAGACTGAGAACAAAAGTGTGGCGGCCCGGAATTGATCGTGAAGCAGAGGAGTTAGTGAGGTCATGTCACGCTTGTCAACTCAATAGCTTCACTTCACAGGATGTTCCTACAACAAGGTCCGAGCTCCCTGGTAAACCAAGGCAGACGCTCGCAATGGGCATGTGTGGACCATTCCCATCAGGAGACCATCTACTGGTGGTGACTGATTACTACTCTAGATGGGTGAATGTCGATATCCTCACAAGTCCCACATCAGTTAACATAATAAAATGTCAAACACCTATTTGCGACTCATGTAATCCCAGAATCTGTACTGACAACGGCACGCCGTTCGTGTAAAAATAATTCAATACATATCTGCAGGAGAGTGGAATTGAACATCGCTGTGTCACGCCATATTGGCCTCAGGCGAACGGGGAAGTTGAGAGACAGAACAGGACACTATGTAAAGCCATACGTGCAGCTCACGCTGAAGGCAAGGACTGGCGCAGTGAGCTTGACGTTTTTCTTATGGCTTACCGCAGCACTCCACACTGTGTCACCGGCCGCAGTCCGGCCCAGCTACTTTTCAACCGGCGAACAACCAGTTCAACCAGCTGCTGTTCGCAGGACTGATGCTGTGAGGAAGGAGAAGGGACGTGTGGATGCAGACAGAATCAGAAGAGCGAAGGACAGCACTGCTCCGTCAGCAGCGAAGGACAGCACTGCTCCGTCAGCAGAAACAAAACAAACTGTTTACACCGTTCGAACAAGACCCCTACACTGTGGTGGACCGAAAAGGATGTTCAGTCATTCTTGAAAAGGACGGCAAGCAGATAATGCGTCATGTGTCATTTGTGAAGCGGTGGGTTCAGCCTGAACCAGACACGGTCGTGCCAATCGGTGTGGCTGGAGAGAGGGATAGTGTTAGAAAGAGCTTATGGTTAGGGATAGTGTTAGAAAGAGCTTAAGGTTAGGGATAGTGTTAGAAAGAGCTTATGGTTAGGGATAGTGTTAGAAAGAGCTTAAGGTTAGGGATAGTGTTAGAAAGAGCTTATAGTGTTAGAAAGAGCTTATGGTTAGGGATAGTGTTAGAAAGAGCTTAAGGTTAGGGATAGTGTTAGAAAGAGCTTAAGGTTAGGGATAGTGTTAGAAAGAGCTTAAGGTTAGGGATAGTGTTAGAAAGAGCTTAAGGTTAGGGATAGTGTTAGAAAGAGCTTAAGGTTAGGGTTAAAAAGAGATTGTTAGGGTTAGGGAGAGATTAGGGTTAGGGAGAGGTTTAGGGCTAGGGTTAGGGAGAGGGTTAGGGAGAGGGTTAGGGAGAGATTAAGGTTAGGGCTAGGGTTAGGGAGAGATTAAGGTTAGGGTTAGGGAGAGGGCTAGGGTTAGGGTTAGGGAGAGGTTAGGGCTAGGGAGAGGGTTAGGGAGAGATTAAGGTTAGGGTTAGGGAGAGGTTAAGGGAGAGGGTTAGGGAGAGATGGGTTAGGGTTAGGGTTAGGGTTAGGGAGAGGGTTAGGGAGAGATTAAGGTTAGGGTTAGGGAGAGGTTAAGGGAGAGGGTTAGGGAGAGATGGGTTAGGGTTAGGGTTAGGGAGAGGTTAGGGCTAGGGTTAGGGAGAGGGTTAGGGAGAGGGTTAGGGTTAGGGGTTAGGGTTAGGGAGAGGTTAGGGTTAGGGAGAGGGTTAGGGAGAGATTAAGGGGTTAGGGTTAGGGAGAGATTAAGGCTAGGGTTAGGGAGAGATTAAGGCTAGGGTTAGGGAGAGATTAAGGCTAGGGTTAGGGAGAGATTAAGGTTAGGGTTAGGGAGAGAATAAGGTTAGGGTTAGGGAGAGGGCTAGGGTTAGGGTTAGGGAGAGGGCTAGGGTTAGGGTTAGGGTTAGGGAGAGGGCTAGGGGAAGGTAGAGGTAAAGGCTAGTGGGAGGGATAGGTTACGGGTTAGTTAATATTAGCATTCAGTGTGTGTGTGTGTGGGGGGGGGTTAGGGTTATGGGTGGGTGTGGGTTTGGAAATGTGTTTATTAATATGCATCTTAGTAAGTGTGTCCCACAGACACATTCTGGCAAAGAGAAAGTTAGGGTTATTGGGGACAAATGGGAGGGAAGGGAGAGAGGGGAGAGTCCAGCTTCCTGACAGCCTGGTGAAGTAATCTGTTTCCCAGTCTGGCGGAGCTGGCCAGGAGGCTGCTAACCGTCTCCCAGACGGCAGGAGGCTGGAGGGGTGGAGGGGTGGAGGGGGTGGAGGGGTGGAGGGGGGGAGGGGTGGAGGGGGGTGGAGGGGTGGAGGGGCGGAGGGGCTGGAGGGGTGGAGGGGTGGAGGGGCTGGAGGGGTGGAGGGGCTGGAGGGGCTGGAGGGGTGGAGGGGTGGAGGGGCTGGAGGGGTGAGGGGCTGGAGGGGTGGCTGGGGGGGCTGGAGGGGGGGGCTGGAGGGGGGGGGCTGGAGGGGGGGGCTGGAGGGGTGGCTGGGGGGGCTGGAGGGGTGGAGGGGGGGGCTGGAGGGGTGAGGGGCTGGAGGGGTGGCTGGGGGGGCTGGAGGGGTGAGGGGCTGGAGGGGGGGCTGGAGGGGTGGAGGGCTGGAGGGCTGGAGGGGTGAGGGGTGGAGGGGTGGAGGGGGGGCTGGAGGGGTGGAGGGGCTGGAGGGGTGGAGGGGTGGCTGGGGGGGCTGGAGGGGTGGAGGGGGGGGCTGGAGGGGTGAGGGGCTGGAGGGGTGGCTGGGGGGGCTGGAGGGGTGGAGGGGGGGGCTGGAGGGGTGAGGGGCTGGAGGGGTGAGGGGCTGGAGGGGTGGCTGGGGGGGCTGGAGGGGTGAGGGGCTGGAGGGGGGGCTGGAGGGGTGGAGGGCTGGAGGGCTGGAGGGGTGAGGGGTGGAGGGGGGGCTGGAGGGGTGGAGGGGCTGGAGGGGTGGAGGGGTGGCTGGGGGGGCTGGAGGGGTGGAGGGGGGGGCTGGAGGGGTGAGGGGCTGGAGGGGTGGCTGGGGGGGCTGGAGGGGTGGAGGGGGGGGCTGGAGGGGTGAGGGGCTGGAGGGGTGAGGGGCTGGAGGGGTGAGGGGCTGGAGGGGTGAGGGGCTGGAGGGGTGGCTGGGGGGGCTGGAGGGGTGAGGGGCTGGAGGGGGGGCTGGAGGGGTGGAGGGCTGGAGGGCTGGAGGGGTGAGGGGTGGAGGGGGGGCTGGAGGGGTGGCTGGGGGGGCTGGAGGGGTGAGGGGTGGCTGGAGGGCTGGAGGGGTGGCTGGGGGGGCTGGAGGGGTGGCTGGAGGGGTGGAGGGGTGGCTGGGGGGGCTGGAGGGGGCTGGAGGGGTGGAGGGGGGGCTGGAGGGGTGAGGGGCTGGAGGGGTGGCTGGGGTGGAGGGGCTGGAGGGGTGGCTGGAGGGCTGGAGGGGCTGGAGGGGCTGGAGGGGTGGAGGGGGGGCTGGGGTCACGCACAAGGCTGGTTGCTTTGTGGGTGAGGCAGGTTCTGAGATGTAAGGCTTCTGTTGATAGTGTCATAGACCCCCCAAAGAAGCCTAGTCTCAAGTCTGGCTCTGGATGGAGCTAGACTTGAGAACGACAGAACAAGTGTAACGGGAGAACCATGAAGGCTGGTAAAATAAAGGTACTTACTTAGAAATATCCAAAGTTGTTTATTTATAATTACATAACTTTACAATACTGGGTTTCGCAAGGCATACTACGAAGCAGAGTCTTCCAAATAAGATTTGAAATGCTTTGGAAGTTTATTTACCACACTATTTACATGGTTTTGGAGTAGTACACTTTGACATTTTAATACAGTTCAGCGAGAAAGGAGAAGAAGAATAAGAAGGAGGCGTTCCAGTCTGCGTAAACGGGAACCCCCACCACACGAGAACGCCCATTTGTGTCTGCAGTGGGATGATATTGAGTTGGCTTGGCCTGGCCTGGCCAGACTGGCCACACTCACACTGGCAGATTTGAGCACGGTTAGGTGTGAAAACGGCCACGGCCACGGCCAAATGGCCTAGTGTGAGTGCACCCTAACCACAACTAACCACAAGGCCTTCATAACCATGCAGTATGCCGAAGCCGAAAAGGACACACGCACACACACTCATCTTATGCAAAACAATCCGTTTTATCATCAACATTCAGTCACTGCAAAGATTTAAAGACTAGCCTCTTAACATAAGTTAGAATGGACCCAAAGTATTTGATTGATACAGTCTGGTTCGACTTTCGCTTGCCATCCGTTTTTAGTATGACTTCTCAACATTAGCCTGCGTCTTTCTTGTGTTAGGCGCACATGGCTAATTTGCATACGCGCACAGGATTGGCTGGCTCCGCAAGGCAAATAATAGAACATATTTAATTATCTTTCTGTCTGTCTGTCTGTCTGTCTGTCTGTCTGTCTGTCTGTCTGTCTGTCTGTCTGTCTGTCTGTCTGTCTGTCTGTCTGTCTGTCTATCTATCTATCTATCTATCTATCTATCTATCTATCTATCTATCTATCTATCTATCTATCTACGCATGGGTCTAGTTTTAATGTGATGTACTTTGTGTATGTCCAGTCAGGCTTGTTGTCTCCCTGTGTGTTCTTTTAGGCTATAGGCTACTGTGTGAGCCGAATCACCTAAATGAATTCCCGACGTGGAGTTTGGTATTAATAAAGACTTGACTAGGCTATTTATCTATCTAGGCTATTAGTCAACAATTATTCGCCGAAGGCAAAGTGAATAGTGGGGAATAGCCCCCGAGACTGAAGGTTTATTTGTTGTTATCAGCTGACAATTTTGCGATGAAAACAATATCGAGTTCAATGCGGCTTTGGTCCGTGTCTCCCCAACGTGACATCATGCAATGCACTCTGGGGGAAATGAGAATCAATAGCAAACCGCTAAAATAGTACCTACTTTTTCGTATAACTTCCGTTTTGTGATACCTAACAACATTAAATAGAATAAATAACAGTTTAAATCTCAAATACCAACAAGCAAATTGCATAAATTCGTTGGAAAAAACGTCTGCAATACGGCCTTTAAGGTTAGAGTTAGGGCAAGGGGAAGGGAGAGGTTAGGGTTATGACCTATATATTGTCATGTACTGAATTACCATGCAGCAATGTGGGAACGTATTATTTGTTGTACTCAGGAATGTGTTGATGTGACGCACCGGAAGACTATGAGTCAGTTGAAGAGTTAACAAGTAAAGAAGACACACATGGTTGAAACGGTCTCGGAGTGATTGATTTAATTCGCTGTTAAGTTCATAGGTTTAATCCTGAAAGGAACAGTTAACAGTATAGATGTAACATTGGCGACGAGGATAGCGACTACGCGTGGAAAAAGAAAAGAGGATGGATAAAAGTGGAAAACTTTTATTGTTCGACTGCTTCTCGGATCCAGCTACGCTAGGTCGGCGATGGACGAGATGGCTAACGTCCTTCGAACTCTATGCCGACGGTAAGGGACTCATTGTCGGCGAAGATACACCTGCAGCGACCTTGCAACGAAGGAGGGCATTACTTTTGCACCATGCCGGACCAGATGTCCAGGACATTTTCTTGACTTTACCTGATACAGGGGAACCAGCGGATTATGGACGCGCAGTGTTAGCTCTGGACGACTACTTTGTGCCCAGGGTAAATGTTACATTTGCGCGGCAAGAGTTTCACGCAGTTACACAGCAGCATGCAGAGACTGTGCAGCAATTTGTGACGAGACTCAGGCAAGCGGGAAGGGACTGTGCATTTGGGGCGGACACGGACAACCAGATACGAGATGCGGTGATGGCGAGGTGCTCATCGACCTACGTGCGACGAAGGCTGCTCGAG
This sequence comes from Gadus macrocephalus, assembly GCF_031168955.1. Classification (NCBI taxonomy): domain Eukaryota; kingdom Metazoa; phylum Chordata; class Actinopteri; order Gadiformes; family Gadidae; genus Gadus; species Gadus macrocephalus. Next base: position 7,488 of record NC_082383.1, read on the forward strand.
GAAGGTAACGTCTCACCCTCGTACGTGCCTTGGAGGTGGCAATGCTGTGTGAGCGGGTGGAGCAACAAATGTCTCCGTCGCATGAGGGAGCTGCAACGGGAAAGACTGAGACGGTGAATCACATAGGGCGAAAACGCGGGAGCGAAAAATTAAAAAAAAAACAAAGCCAGCAAACAAGTAAGTTGGAGCAACGTTGCTACAGATGTGGCAACACGGGTCACTTTGGCAAGGACTCTAGTTGTCCCGCTAGGGGAAAAAAGTGCCATAAATGTGACGGGATAGACCACTTTTCAAAAATGTGTAAATCTAAAAAACAAACAGTTAATAACGTTACAGAACAAGCCGAATACGCCTTTGTGGTTAAGGATGGCTCAGCACAGAACAGCTTGGATATGTGCCTGGGAGGGGTACATCTGAACATGTTGATTGACTCTGGGGCTACATGTAACGTAGTGGACGAGGGCACATGGGAAAAGTTAAAGAAGCAGAAAATCCAGTGCCAGTCTTATGTGGTGGGGTCAGAGAGGAAACTATACGCATACTCCTCCAACCAGCCACTACCCGTAAAGGGGGCTTTTAAATGTGAGGTAACGGTCGGAAACGCTAGCGAGCAAGTCGAATTCACAGTCATTCAGGGACATGGGGAGTCACTGTTAGGCAGGGACACCGCCACGAAATTGGGAGTATTGCGAATTGGCACAGACATAGCTACAGTGCACGACCTGAAACAGTCCATGCGATCACAGTATCCAGACGTTTTCCAGGGTGTAGGAAAGCTGAACACCAAACAAATCAGTCTTTACATCAACACCGACATCCAGCCGGTAGCTCAGCCCTTACGGCGGATACCGTTTAACCTGAGGGGACCTGTGGAAAACAAAATTAAAGAGCTGTTAAATATGGACATTATAGAAGAGGTCAGCGAACCGACCCCGTGGGTCAACCCAGTTGTCATTGTGCCGAAAGCAAACTCAGAGATAAGACTGTGCTTAGACATGCGTCAGGCCAACCAAGCCATCGTACGGGAGCGGTATCCCATTCCAACAGTGGATGAAATCCTGCAGGGAATGAATGGATCCAAAGTCTTCAGCAAACTGGACCTGAATTGGGGCTACCACCAGTTAGAACTAACCCCAGCCTCCCGTCAGATCACAACATTTGCCATACACAACGGAATATACAGATACAAGCGGCTGATCTTTGGCGTGTCTTCGGCCAGCGAGCAATATCAACACGAAATCGCCTCGGCACTCGCTGGAATAGAGGGTGTCGAAAACATCTCGGACGATATCGTTGTTGCACATCATCAGCGTTTGCATGCTGTCATGGAGCGACTACAACAGTGTGGACTTACCTTGAATGGAGACAAGTGTGAGTTCAACATGGATCGTTTGGTCTTCATGGGAATACTGCTGACAGACAAGGGCATCGGACCGACTGCAGAGAGAGTCAGAGCGATAGCTGAAGCCAGAGAGCCTGAAAGTGCGTCGGAAGTGAGAAGTTTCCTTGGTCTGGTGAGCTATAGCAGCAGATTCATTCCAGACTTTGCAACGGTGTCAGAACCTCTACGACGCCTGATCAAAAAGGACACGGAGTTCGTGTTCGGCGAAGAACAGAGAAAAGCGTTCAGTGAGCTGAAAGGGGCACTGGCAAAGGCTGGAACTCTGGCATTCTTCGACAAAGACGCACCTACACAAGTCATCGCAGATGCGAGCCCTGTTGGCCTCGGTGCTGTGCTTGTGCAGTGTCAACTAGGCGAGAGGGTTCCGATATACTACGTCAGTCGGAGCTTGAGTGACTGTGAAAAAAGGTACTCTCAAACGGAGAAGGAGGCCTTAGCTCTTGTGTGGGCTTGTGAACGGTTGCACCCTTATGTGTACGGCCGACAGTTTGAGCTTGTGACTGATCATAAGCCGCTGGAGGCAATCTACAGCCCGCGCTCAAAACCCTGTGCCCGGGTGGAGAGATGGGTCTTGCGGCTACAACCATACAACTTCAAGGTGGTGCATGTGGCTGGCAAGGAAAACATCGCGGACTCACTGTCGAGGCTGATGGGGGAAACAGCCCTCAAGGGAAAACACGCACACGAAGCTGAGGAATATGTGCGATTCGTTGCGGTGAATGCCACCCCCAGGGCACTGACAGCGAGAGAGGTGGAAGAAGCCTCAAAAACCGACCCGGAGCTGAACGAGGTTAGAGAGGCCATAAAGACAGGACACTTTGAGAAATGTATGCCATATGCACCTACTGCAGCTGAACTGTGCGTAATAGGATACATAGTTCTGAGGGGGACGCGCATTGTGCTTCCCAGCACTCTACGCTCAAGAGCGCTTACGCTGGCGCATGAAGGACATTTGGGCATAGTGGGCACAAAACAGCATCTCAGAACTAAAGTGTGGTGGCCAGGGATGGATAGGGCGGCGGAGAAATACTGCAAATCATGCCACGGGTGTCAGATCACGTCACGCCCAGACGCACCCGAACCACTCAGACCAACCACACTTCCCGAAGGGCCATGGCAGGCTCTAGCTGTTGATTTACTTGGGCCCTTACCATCAAAACATTCGATTCTAGTCGCAGTGGACTATTACAGCAGGTATTATGAATATGAAGTTCTTACCTCTACGACAACTGACAAAGTCATCGACTGCCTCGAGAACATGTTCAGCCGACACAGACTTCCAATGACACTAAGATCTGACAACGTGCCACAGTTCAAGTCTGACGAGTTTCGTGATTACTGTGCAGAGAAAGGGATTGTACATCTCAAAACAACACCAAAATGGGCCCAAGCAAACGGCGAAGTCGAGCGCCAGAACAGCTCGCTCATGAAACGAATCAGAATCGCACAATCTGCCGGATTGGAATGGCAGAAAGAACTCAGGCGATACGTCACAGTGTATCGGGGAATTGCGCACAACACCACAGGAAAAAGTCCAGCCGAACTCTTATTCAACAGAAAGATGAGAGGGAAGCTGCCTGAGATTACACCAACATTCATGGACTTTGAACTGCAAGACCGAGATGGAGAACAAAAAGGACAGTACAAACTTTACGCAGACGATCGGAGAAAAGCTGAGCACTCTGATGTGGCTGTGGGAGACACAGTGCTGTTAAAACAAGAAAAGGTGGACAAAGTCAGCACAAACTTCAACAAAACACCACACACAGTAATCCACAAACACGGCAACCAAGTGACTGTAGAATCACCGGAGGGAGCTCAATACAGCCGGAACACAACTTACGTGAAAAAGTACATCACAAGCCAGCACGAACGGGAAGACGCGAGCGCACCAGACTACCCAGCGCAACAGCAGGCCATGAACTCTCACGACGGTCCAGCTGTGCCAGCTGTGCCCGACGGACATGCTACACCTGTCTCGAGACCTCAGAGGCAAAGGAAGCCTCCCAAGAGACTGAAAGACTTTGTGACGATTTAATACAGTGGCAATGAGTTAATTAATTTGCTTATATGGAAATACAGTTGACCGTTCTTGTTAACTGAGGTGTTTGCAGTTTTAAATAGATACCTTGGTGAATAGTTAATGCAATGGTTAATGGGAAAATTCTAAGAATAAGAAATCATTTTCAGATAAAGGTTCATTTACATAAGTTACAATGTGAAGTTTTTCTAGAGATGGGTTGATTAATAGCAGAGCTACGAGTTTTAATTACAACAGGTATTGATTTAGGTTTCTGATGACATTAAGTTCTGATCCAAGTAAAAGGGGGATGTCATGTACTGAATTACCATGCAGCAATGTGGGAACGTATTATTTGTTGTACTCAGGAATGTGTTGATGTGACGCACCGGAAGACTATGAGTCAGTTGAAGAGTTAACAAGTAAAGAAGACACACATGGTTGAAACGGTCTCGGAGTGATTGATTTAATTCGCTGTTAAGTTCATAGGTTTAATCCTGAAAGGAACAGTTAACAGTATAGATGTAACATATATATATATATATATATATATATATATACACAGGACTGTCTCAGAAAATTAGAATATTGTGATAAAGTTCTTTATTTGCTGTAATGCAATTAAAAAAACAAAAATGTCATACATTCATTACACATCAACTGAAATATTGCAAGCCTTTTATTATTTTAATATTCCTGATTATGGCATACAGCTTAAGAAAACTCAAAAATCCTATCTCAAAAAATTAGAATATTTCCTCAGACCAAGTGAAAAAAAAAGATTTATAACAGCAAAACAAAATCAAACATTTGAAAATGTCAATTAATGCACTCAGTACTTGGTTGGGAATCCTTTTGTACGGATTACTGCATCAATGCGGCGTGGCATGGAGGCAATCAGCCTGTGGCATTGCTGAGGTGTTATGGATGCCCAGGATGCTTCAATAGCGGCCTTTAGCTCATTTGCATTATTGGGTCTGGTGTCTCTGCTTCTTCTTCACAATACCCCACAAATTCTCTATGGGGTTCAGGTCAGGGGAGTTGGCAGGCCAATCGAGGACAGTAATGCCATGGTCAGTACACCAGTTACTGGTGGTTTTGGCACTGTGGGCAGGTGCCAGATCATGCTGGAAAATGGAATCAGCATCTCCATAAAGCTTTTCTACAGATGGAAGCATGTAGTGCACTAAAATCTCTTGGTACACAGCTGCATTGACTCTGGACTTGATGAAACACAGCGGACCAACACCAGCAGCTGACATGGCTCCCCAAACCATTGCTGACTGTGGGAACTTCACACTGGATTTCAAGCAACTTGGATTTTGCTCCTCTCCAGCCTTCCTCCAGACTCTAGCGCCTTGACTTCCAAATGAAATACAAAACTTGCTTTCGTCTGAAAACAGGACTCTGGACCACTCTGCAACTGTCCAGTGCTTCTTTTCCATAGCCCAAGTCAGACGCTTCTTCCGTTGTCTTGAGTTCAGGAGTGGCTTGACCATAGGAATACGGCTATTGTAGCCCATTTCCCGGACACGTCTGTGAACAGTGGCTTTTGATACCTGGACTCCAGCTTCAGTCCACTGTCTTTGAAACTCCCCCAAATTCTGGAAGCGGCTCTTCTTCACAATGCTGTTAAGGCTTGCTGGCATACTGGTGAAGGAGTTGGACTGGTAACCGGAGGGTGGCCAGTTCGAATCCCGAACCTCCACGGATGAGGTGCCCTTGAGCAAGGCACCTGAAACCCCCACCTGCTCCCCGGGCGCTGCACCGCGGCAGCCCACTGCTCCGGTAGTGCCGGTGTGTACCTGTGTGTGCACCTGTATTTGTGTACCCCACGTGTGTGGACCTCTGTGTGTGTATGTGTTCACCGGCTACCCGGATGGGTCAAAAGCAGAGAAAGAATTTCCCCCTAAAAAGGGATGAATAAAGGACTTATCTCTTAAGGCTGCGGTCCTCTCTCTTGGTTGTGCAGCATTTCCTGCCACATTTCCTCCTTCCAACAGACTTTTTGTGAATGTGCTTTGAAACTGCACTCTGTGAACAGCCTGCTCTTTTGGAAATTTATTTTTGTGTCTTACCCTCCTGATGGAGGGTGTCAATGATGGTCCTCTGGACAGCAGTCAGGTCAGCAGTCTTCCCATACTTGTAATTTAGTTTACTGAACCAAGCTGAGTGTTTTTAAAGGCTCAGGGAAACCCTTGCAGGTGTTTTGAGTTAATTAGACGATTCAAGTGATTAGTTAAATAGCCTGCTATTATACTTTTTCATGATATTCTAATATTTTGAGATAGGATATTTGAGTTTTCTTAAGCTGTATGCCATAATCAGCAATATTAAAATGACAAAACGCTTGCAATATTTCAGTTGACATTTTCTGAGACAGTCCTGTGTATATATATATATATATACCTGCTGAACAGAGTCTACTCTCATCTGGACAAGCCGGCAAGCACTGTGAGAGTCATGTTCTTTGATTTCTCCAGTGCCTTCAACACCATCCGTCCGGCTCTACTGGGTGAGAAGATGACTGCGATGGAGGTGGAGGCCCCCATCGTGTCCTGGATTGTTGATTACCTGACGGGCAGACCACAGTACGTACGCCTACAGAACTGTGTGTCTGACAAGGTGGTCAGCAACACTGGGGCCCCACAGGGGACTGTCCTCTCTCCCTTCCTCTTCACCCTTTTCACCTCAGACTTTATCTATTGCACTGAGTCCTGCCACCTTCAGAAGTTTTCTGATGACTCAGCAATAGTTGGCTGCATTGAAAAGGGGGATGACCGTGAATACAGGACTGTTGTGGACAACTTTGTCACTTGGAGTGAGCTGAATCACCTGCAACTCAACGTGACAAAGACGAAGGAGCTCATTGGGGATCTGAGGAGGGAGAAAACAGCAGCTGTGACCCCTGTTTCCAAACAGGGGGTCCCAGTGGACACTGTTGAGGAGTACAAGTACCTGGGGGTGTACTTTAATAACAAGTTGGACTGGTCTAGAAATGCAGAGGCTGTCTACAAAAAAGGCCAAAGCCGACTCTTTTGCCTCAGGAGGCTGAGGTCCTTTAACATCTGCCGGACGATGCTGAGGATGTTTTACGAGTCTGTTGTAGCCAGTGCAATCTTCTTCGCTGTCACATGCTGGGGCAGTGGGATGAGGGTTGCAGACACCAACAGACTTGAAAGACTGATTAGGAGGGCCGGTGATGTTGTGGGGGAGGAACTGGACACCCTGACGACCGTGGCAGAGAGGAGGATGCTGTCCAGGTTTCAGTCCATCTTGGACAATGTCTCACACCCTCTCTATGACACACTGGCCCTGCAGAGGAGCACCTTCAGCAGGAGATTCCTCTCACCCAGATGCACCACAGAGCGCCACAGGAAATCTTTCCTGCCTGTGGCCATAAAAATGTACAACGCCTCCCTTAGAATGTCAGACACCGTCCCTCTCTGTAATCTCTGACCTCAAACAAGGACTATAATTCTTGCACCTTTTGCACAATACTGTACAATTCTTTTTGTACAGTGCTGTCTTTTGTGTATGTATGCATGTATGTATGTATGTATATATATATGTATATATATGTGTATATGTATGTATGTGTATATGTATGTATGTATATATGTGTATATATGTATGTATGTATGTATGTATATATATGTATATATATATATATATGTATGTGTATATATGGTGTTGTATATATATTTATATTGTCCTTAAATTTTTTATTTGTATATTTTTGTTTTTCTTAGGTTGTATCTTTTATCTTTTGTGTATGTATGTGTATTTATGTTGCATGTATATATATATATGTGTGTGTATGTATATATATGGATATGGATATATATATGTTATATTTTATTCTTAATATTTATTTATTTATTTGTGTATTTGTGTATGTATATCTGGAGTTCGTGACAAAAATAATTTCCCTCTGGGATTATTAAAGTATTTATCTATCTATCTATCTATCTATCTATCTATCTATCTATCTATCTATCTATCTATCTATCTATATATATATAAATAAAAATATAATATGGGGTAATATAATAATAAAACTATGCTGCTTTTCCCATGTTCTCCACATGGTAACGAGTACGTCTTCATTGCATGGAGAGATTCGACCACCAGGTTGCGTCCTTCTTCCATGTTTGGCTAAAATAGCGAGAAAGTAGGATTGAGTGATGACGTTTCATGCAGTTTGTGGAGGCGTCATGTGACGTGCGTGGTACAAGTTGAGCTAACATAACTAATACTTTCAAACAAAAGCTTGTTGCGTAAAATGGCCGTTCTTTCGAAACTTCCACATCTATATTACACATCTAAGGGTTAGGGTTAGGGCTATTTATATGCAATCTAAGTCGTTTCACAGCCGAGTAGGCTGAGAGAGGATCCTGAATGGAAGCGTTATCCCGGTCTACCGCCAGGCCATTTCAGGTCTCTTCCTTCCTATGAGCTTTCTGCGTCGGTGAACAGTCCAAGGAAAGAGAATAATTAAAATACGACAGAAAGAGCAACAAAAATGATATACATATGGAACTTGATGCATAATTTAAAACAGCAATATCAGAAACATGTTACAACACAAATGGATATCCCTTTATTGAAAGTCTCTCTCTCTCTCTCTCTCTCTCTCTCTCTCTCTCTCTCTCTCTCTCTCTCTCTCTCTCTCTCTCTCTCTCTCTCTCTCTCTCTCTCTCTCTCTCTCTCTCTCTCTCTCTCTCTCCCCCCCCCCCCCCTCCCTCCCCCCTTCTAACTGTAAGTCCCGCCTCTCATCAATAACGCCCTATTGGAGAATCACGTTCCAGCCGTAAATCACCCATCGCCCCATGTGCCCGGAGACGTCAGAGCGGTAGTAGCAGGGGGCAGAACTCTTGCTCCTCACTTTTTGAGTAGGCCAACTCGGCCGCGGAGGACGTCAGGGAGACGAGCTCAGGTCAGGGTCTCTCCGCTAACGGACCAGCGGACGAGGACTGTAGGGGCGGTACCGGGACGCGGCTTGTGGAGGGTGCTTCGTGTCGGTGTCTCACGTTAGTGGGTCTCATTTGCAGAGTTCAGTGTTCCTGTTGTGGAGTTTCACCTACATTTTGCGTTCCATGGATTGCTTTTGACCACAATAATATAGTAGATTTATTTTAACTATTTAAAACATTTAACGCAACTTTTCCTTCTGGATTCGGCGACTGTGTGACGGATACCAACGAAAGGTTCTTTGGCGGACATGGACATCAACAACTCACCGTGCAACTCAACGACAAGTGCAGCGCTACGGTCCTCGTCAGGAGGTTGAACCCTACCGGCAGAACCGGGAGGTTCCCTCATCCTAACGGAGGACTGGGCTGGAGCATGGAGCGCTCCTGAGCACCTCGACCTTCTACTTCAGTCTGGTAGTGAACCACAGGCACCATGATCTCGGAGGAGAGGAGCAGTTACTTATCCAAACAAGCCCTGAACTTCCCAGTGGGCTTGTTGATCGGCTCTCCGAAGAGGAAGCTGGCCAAACTGGGGAGGAAACCAAGCAATGGTTCTTTACAGTAAGGCACCGCTAAACATCAATAAGCTCTTTATTCAACACGGACTCTTTGATCCGACTCTACGGTTTGTAACGCCTCCGTTTCTATGGCGTTTCATGCTGTTACTTCATGTGTGGCTATTAAGTCCGATTGCCTGAATTCCTCCTGATGTTTCCCCTCCCTCAGGTCCAACCACTCGGACGTCACGGTGCGCTCCGCCGAGGGAGCGGGCGTCAGGCAGCCGGCCAAGAGCAAGATACGGCGGCACAACAACCGTCTGTCCACCGTATTCACCCGGAGTCCCAGCCCGGGGGACGGACCAAGGGCCGCGGGGCGGAGGGCTGCGGCGGGGGAGGGGCTGGCCCAGGACGACCCGGCGGAACTGTCCAGTCAGATGTCTGCCCCAGGCATCCTGAAGGTCTTCGGCAGTGACATCTGCCAGGGGACGCACTACAAGAGCGTGCTGGCCACCGTGCACTCCAGCGCCAAGGAGCTGGTGAAGGAGGCTCTGGAGAGGTGAGCGTTCTGGACAGTGGTCTGTTCATGGATCAACTTTCTGGATTCCCATTTCTCTCAACAAAGGTTCAGCCCATCCGTCCTCAATCCACGCTGGGAATGTCTCCTCATCATGTCTCCTTCTGATGTCTCCTCCTCCTCATCCTCCTCATCCTCTGTCTCCTCCTCCTCCTCCTCCCTCTCCTCCCTCTCCTCCTCCTCCCCCTCCTCTTCCTCCTCCTCCTCCTCTCTCCTCCCTCCTCTGTCTCCTCCTCCTCCTCTGTCTCCTCCTCCTCTTCCTCCTCCTCTTCCTCTTCTTCTTCCTCTTCCTCCTCCTCCTCCTCCTGTCTCCTCCTCCTCTTCCTCTTCTTCCTCCTCCTCTTCTTCTTCCTCTTCCTCCTCCTCCTCTGTCTCCTCCTCCTCGTCCTCTTCTTCCTCTTCCTCCTCCTCCTCCTCCTCTGTCTCCTCCTCTTCCTCTTCTTCTTCCTCTTCCTCCTGCTCCTCCTCCTCCTCTGTCCCCTGCTCCTCTGATGCCTCCTCCTCTGTCTCCTGCTCCTCTGATGCCTCCTCCTCCCCCTCCTCTTCCTCTTCCTCCTCCTCCTCCTCCTCCTCTGGGTCTACAGATACTGTCTGGAGAAGGAGGACCCCAGCCACTACCTGCTGTGCGACGTGATTGGCCAGACGGGGGCGGACCACCAGTGGAGGAGGGAGTGTTTCCGGGTGGTGGGCGACCAGGAGCGCCCCCTGGTGCTGCAGTCCCTCTGGAAGCCCAAGGACGGATTCTCCCGCCGCTTCGAGATCCAGAGGAGGGGCAGCGTGGAGGAGCAGCGGGCGCAGGACACGGACACTGTCACCGCAGGTACCCCGCTCTGACCCCGACCCCCCCTGACCCCCCTGACCCCCCTGACCCCCCTGCCCTGACCCATTAAACACTGACTGCTGTCAGCCTCTCATGGAGAGTCCATCCAATAGGGAGTCATAGCCACCTTTCCTCTTCTGACCACCATTGTACACTGTATTGTATTGTAGCACTTAACTGTGTAGCAACTGCAGCAGCTGCTATCATGTCTGTAATACGGGGAATTGATTGACCTAGCAATTGTGGTACTTGCACTTGGTTCATGAACATCCTTTCTGTACCGACAGCGATATATTGATGCACTTCTTATGACAAATGTACTTATTGTAAGTCGCTTTGGATAAAAGCGTCTGCTAAATGCCCTAAATGTAAATAGGGAGCTTTGGTGACTTTGGTCCCTCCCTCTCTAAGTCTCCAGTCCTGTTGCTTTCACACACTCGTGATTGACAGGCTTGATGGCTCAACCGAACCAATCAGGGCAGGGAGCCCCTGATTGGACTTAAATGAGCCGGGGCGGGTTATATAGCTGTTGCCCCCCCCGCCCCCTGGTCCTCTGGGAGGGGGGCATCGGGGACTCATTGTCTGTCTTATCAACAGACAGGGGAGGGGGGGGGGGGGGTGAGGAGGGTGAAGGCTTAACAAAAGCTGTTAAGGGGGGGTCCCCCCCCCTTATCTTTATTGTAGAGGCGCTGGGCCCTCTAACCCTCTTAGGGTGGGGGGTGTGGGGGCTCAGGGGGTGCAGGCTGTCGGCTCTGGGTGAGCAGGGTGACGGCTCTGGGTGAGCAGGGTGACGGCTCTGGGTGAGCAGGCTGTCGGCTCTGGGTGAGCAGGGTGACGGCTCTGGGTGAGCAGGATGACGGCTCTGGGTGAGCAGGCTGTCGGCTCTGGGTGAGCAGGGTGACGGCTCTGGGTGAGCAGGGTGACGGCTCTGGGTGAGCAGGCTGTCGGCTCTGGGTGAGCAGGGTGACGGCTCTGGGTGAGCAGGCTGTCGGCTCTGGGTGAGCAGGGTGACGGCTCTGGGTGAGCAGGGTGACGGCTCTGGGTGAGCAGGGTGACGGCTCTGGGTGAGCAGGGTGACGGCTCTGGGTGAGCAGGGTGACGGCTCTGGGTGAGCAGGGTGACGGCTCTGGGTGAGCAGGGTGACGGCTCTGGGTGAGCAGGGTGTCGGCTCTGGGTGAGCAGGCTGTCGGCTCTGGGTGAGCAGGGTGACGGCTCTGGGTGAGCAGGGTGACGGCTCTGGGTGAGCAGGGTGACGGCTCTGGGTGAGCAGGGTGACGGCTCTGGGTGAGCAGGGTGTCGGCTCTGGGTGAGCAGGGTGTCGGCTCTGGGTGAGCAGGGTGACGGCTCTGGGTGAGCAGGCTGTCGGCTCTGGGTGAGCAGGGTGACGGCTCTGGGTGAGCAGGGTGACGGCTCTGGGTGAGCAGGGTGACGGCTCTGGGTGAGCAGGGTGACGGCTCTGGGTGAGCAGGCTGTCGGCTCTGGGTGAGCAGGGTGTCGGCTCTGGGTGAGCAGGGTGACGGCTCTGGGTGAGCAGGGTGACGGCTCTGGGTGAGCAGGGTGACGGCTCTGGGTGAGCAGGGTGACGGCTCTGGGTGAGCAGGGTGACGGCTCTGGGTGAGCAGGGCGACGCGTCGGAGTGACGTGTCGGGTGATGTGCTCCACATTCCAGCGGCTATGGAAACAAACGGCTGAATGGTGTTTACGCTGGGGGGGGGGGGGGGGTTAGGGCCCGGGCAGACCCCCGCTCCCGCCCTCTCCTTCCTCTCCTCCCCTCCCTCGTCTCACTCCCCTCCCTCGTCTCCCTCCCTTCCTCTCCTTCCTCTGGAGGAAGGAGATGGAGGTGGGATGGGGGGGTGGGGGTGAACAGGCAGGAGGAAGCGGCTCTCCTGTGGCTGATAGCAGGGTGAGCCCCCCCCCCAGGGAGTCAGAGGTCCACGGTCTGGGGACCAGGTCCGCCCTGCCCCCCCCAGGGAGAGGGTGCGGATCAGGAGGGTCTTCATGTTCCCAGGTCGTCCTCTGGGTGTTGACTGTTTGCTGTCTGCCGCCCCCCAGGCCTCAACGCCCAGGGTTAGGGTTAGGGTTAGGGTTAGCCTAACCCTAACCCTAACCCCCCCAGGTCGTCCTCTGGGTGTTGACTGTTTGCTGTCTGTCTGACCCCCCCCAGGCCTCAACGCCCAGGCCCGCCGGCTGACGCAGCGGGGTCGGGCCCGGGTCACCTCCCTGTTCCTGGAGGGCGGCGGGGCCGCTGACCCGGGCCTCTGGAGGAGCCTGAGCGAGATGGACCTGCTGTCGGGGGGCCGGGCCCCACAGACCCCCCTCAGCGAGGACCCCGAGGCGGAGGCAGACAAGGAGGTGCAGCGCCGGCTGGGGGTGGAGAAGGAGGAGACGGAGAGCAGCGACGACTGCTCCACCCAGTTCTCCGTCCACCCGCCCTTCGACTTCCCCTACTTCCTGCTACTCCAGGGCTACAGCCACAAGCAGGTGAGCCAGCAGCCAATCGCATTGGTTCAGATGCATCATTCCAGTCCGTCATTGGTTGGACCGACCGGCTCGCTAAAGGTCCACTCATGAACCCCAGGACCACTCGGAGAAGGTTGACTGCTGGGCCCGAACACATTGGTACCACACGGCTCACCTCCAAAGGGTTAGGGTTACTCAAGCCAGAATCGATCCTGAGAGATCAAGAGAGGACACCCCCCCCCCGAACTCTCTTAACGAGAGAAAAACCAAATAGAGAACTATTAACCGTTACTGGGAAGCAAGGCATCTCTTCCCCACAAAGGAAGAATAGAAAGAAAGAATACTTGTTGCATTACTGTAAATATGAACTGTAAATACTTCAACCTGATAATACTATATCATATTTAATTCCTTCTAATTTAATGAACAATGTTGAGTTGTTTACGTACTGAAGTGATTTAGAATCAGACAAAACATCCTTAAACTGCCTTGAGGCTCCTAGAGTCGCCGGCTCCTAAGAAAATACTTCTTAATACACGCTTTGACGAATCCCAGACCAACGACATCATGGTCAAGGGGGATTATTTTTCTGTTGTCTTTGATCGTGACTTGATGAATGATTGACAGAGGATCGTTCCTTTCAAAGGTTGATAAGCCTGACGTTGATTCTATTCTTAGAAGATAATGTGTTAAACAAGCGCTCTTTACTGGTACTATAAAGTAACACACTGCCAGGGAAGTATTGGTGAGTATCCCTCATAAACAAGTCATCAACAAATGTATGACAAGCAATTCAGCTGTCTGTAATCAACATACGAAACTGCAGAAATGACGTTTTATAAATTGTCACGTACATACAAAATAAGGATTTAGTTTCTTTAATAATCCCATGAGTTGGCTCCCTGTTAATGACTTCATTCTGAGGAAGAGGAGGTTAGGAATAGGCTTAGGGTTCCTGCTCTGGAAGCAACAGACTTATGTTTACGGGGAATGTCAACGAGATGTGGAATTATTTCAGTCTGGAGTCTAAACACTGTTATAAAAAAAGAGTGAAACTGTGTTTTTACACTTCTGTCGGCCCAGTTAATTCTGAAAACATAAAAACTGATTGTTTCTCTGATGTTTTAAGGTTTCAAGGCTTTTTGGTTTAAATTAAACCTCCCGTTTTTTTATTTCTACAAATTCTTTCACTCCATAAAGTCATGGTGGTCAGTGTTTCATTTGTGTTTGGGTTTCTCTTTCATTCGTTCCTCAGTATTTATCTACAGATGTAAATCCAACCTGAGTGTTGACCTGAGTCTACTGAACCATACCTCGTATAAGATACACCACTAACCCTGACCTCATATAAGATACACCACTAACCCTAACCCTGACCTCGTATAAGATACACCACTTACCCTAACCTCGTATAAGATACACCACTAACCCTAACCCTGACCTCGTATAAGATACACCACTAACCCTAACCCTGACCTCGTATAAGATACACCACTAACCCTAACCTCGTATAAGATACACCACTAACCCTAACCTCGTATAAGATACACCACTAACCCTAACCTCGTATAAGATGCACCACTAACCCTAACCCTGACCTCGTATAAGATGCACCACAAACCCTAACCCTGACCTCGTATAAGATACACCACTAACCCTAACCCTGACCTCGTATAAGATACACCACTAACCCTAACCCTAACCCTGACCTCGTATAAGATACACCACTAACCCTAACCCTGACCTCGTATAAGATACACCACTAACCCTAACCCTGACCTCGTATAAGATACACCACTAACCCTAACCCTGACCTCGTATAAGATACACCACTAACCCTAACCCTGATCTCGTATAAGATACACCACTAACCCTAACCCTGACCTCGTATAAGATACACCACTAACCCTAACCCTGACCTCGTATAAGATGCACCACTAACCCTAACCCTGACCTCGTATAAGATACACCACTAACCCTAACCCTGACCTCGTATAAGACACGCTGACACTGCCAACCCATTTACATCAAACATGACTTAAGCCATGATCTGGGTCGTGGGCCGTCCACATGAGGGGCATCGATCAGTCCACCTCTTAATGTCGGGGGGGGGGGGGGGTGGGCAGGACCTGGTGCGTGATCCTAACCCTAACCCCCCCCAGGACTTCGTGGTGTACCTGCTGAGCGGGGGCTCCACGGTGTTCGGCCGCTCCGTGGAGCCGCTCAGCGCGGAGGACGAGGAGCGGCTGCAGGTGGACATCGTGCTCTCCGCCCCCGACGTGGCCCCCCAGCACTGCTGCGTGTGCCGCCTGGAGCCGGCGGGGGGGCCCTCCCAGACCCTGACCCTGCTCAGGCCCCTTCACGGCGCGGCCGTCACCCGGAACGGCGCCCCGCTGGGGGGGGAGGTGGAGCTGGCCCCGGGGGACCTGGTGGGGCTGGGGGGCCACTATCTCTTCATGTTCAAGGACCCCACCCGCCCGGCCGGCGACGCCCGGACCCCGGCCTGGATGGCCCGGCTCCGCCCGGAGGAGGCGGGGCGGCCGGTGTCCTCCTGCCTCTCCTGCGGCTCCTCCTTCGCCCGGGGGGCCGGCGGGACGCCCCCCTGGAGGCCCCCCTGCTGGCGGGACCCGGACGGCTCGGTGGCCTCGCTGGTCTACGACCTGGGGCAGGAGGACCGGGTCTTGCAGGAGGTCCTGGTCCTGGTGGACCCCGGTGGGCCCGAGCCCAAGCTGACCCCGGCCTTCCTGCTGAGCCTGTGCATCCAGCACGCGGCCGCCAGCTTCCAGCCCGCCCACTTCCGGAGGCTTCTGCTGCGGATCGCCGGCCAGATCCAGCTGGTGATGTGGGTGAGTCCGGAAGACCGTATTCCTGTCTTTACTCCGCAAGTGTGGGGGAGCGGAAACCTCCGAAATGGGGCGGCATCATGTTCCACACTCGGAGCGGGGAGGGAAGAGGCGATCAGAAGCGGGATAAAGAGATGATCCTCAAAACTGTTAAGGTTAAGCAAAGTTAAAAGGGTTTCTTTTCTATTTCCCCCGTCCCAGGAGAAGACGAAGGAGCTTGCAGCCACGCAACCAGACACGTGAGTAATCTCTCTCTCTCTCTCTGTGTGTGTGTGTGTGTGTGTGTGTGTGTGTGTGTGTGTGTGTGTGTGTGTGTGTGTGTGTGTGTGTGTGTGTGTGTGTGTGTGTGTGTGTGTGTGTGTGTGTGTGTGTGTGTGTCAGATTTTAGCTGGACGGTCTGTCTTCACTTAACGGTTATAATTTGTTTTGCTACTGCTGCACTTTTTTTATTGCTTACATGACAATATAACACTTTCAGAAGTCACAATCAGTCATTCTGGTTCAGTAGAATGAAGGCAGCAGTCCTCTGTTGAACTCTAAAGTTGTTTCAGTGACAGGCTTTCTTCTGATTGTACACGTCAGCCTTTTTACCTCTCTGCTTTGACCCCAAATAGTTCCCCAAACAAATCAGGGCCCGGGCTAACGGTTTATCTCCTCACTCCGTGAACATGTAACTGTACTGTACTAACCCTAACCCTAACTCGTGGTAACAAAGTGAACCACAGCATGAATCACACTTTATCCATTTAACTAATACCTGGACAGAGTAATACTGAACCTAACTAAGTGTTGCTGTTTGGATAATCATTTTACCTGGAACATCCCATAAACCTTCTGCCACCTTCCTCTACCTTCATACACCTTCATAAACCTTCCTCCAGCTTCCTCCACTGTCCTCCACCTTCCTCCACCTCCCTATTCGTCCTCCACTGTCCTCCACCTTCCTAATCATCCTCCACTGTCCTCCACCTTCCTATTGGTCCTCCACTGTCCTCCACCTTCCTCCACCTTCCTATTGGTCCTCCACCTTCCTCCACCTTCCTAATCATCCTCCACTGTCCTTCACCTTCCTATTGGTCCTCCACTGTCCTCCACCTCCCTATTCGTCCTCCACTGTCCTCCACCTTCCTAATCATCCTCCACTGTCCTCCACCTTCCTATTGGTCCTCCACTGTCCTCCACCTTCCTCCACCTTCCTATTGGTCCTCCACCTTCCTCCACCTTCCTATTCGTCCTCCACCTTCCTATTCGTCCTCCACTGTCCTCCACCTTTCTATTCGTCCTCCACCTTCCTAAATGGTGACCACCCCCTCTCTCTGTAGCCATGACGACTGTGAACACACTTTAATAACCCCAAGCCCCAATACACCGTGGGGGTCTGAGTGCCGTGTTGCTGAGGCTGTGTCCCCCCCCAGGGGCCCCTGGGACGGGGCGGAGGTGGAGGTGGGGGCCGGGCTGCTGAGCATGGAGCAGCTGGGCCCCGGGCTGGGGCCCCTGCTGCTCTGGATGGCCAACGCCATCGAGCTGCTGCACTTCATCCAGCGGCAGGTCCCCGGGCTGCTGCCCCCCCGCAGGCCGGGCCGGGAGGGCCAGGGGCCCCCAGAGGACCAGGGGCCCCCAGAGGACCAGGGTACGGGGCGGGAGGAACATGGCTAATGCTGCTACAGACAATAACAGTTGCATTACACGGCTGTGTTAATCAAGTCTGTTTAGAAATACTTGAGGATTAGAATAAAAGAAAAGGAATACTTGATTATTAAGTAGCTGAGCTGGTGTCAGACGTCTCCCTTAACGCCGCCCCCCGCTGCACCCCCAGGCTACGGGGCGGAGCTGGCGGCCACGCGGGCAGCCTGCGAGGAGGCCATGACGGTCCTGGAGGAGGTCATCATGTTCACCTTCCAGCAGTCCGTCTACTACCTGACCAAGGTGAGCTCCGATAGGTCGGCCCTCTGGAGCCGCGCTACGCAGCGGTCGGCCCTAACGAGGCGGTCGGCCCTAACGCGGCGGTCGGCCCTAACGCGGCGGTCGGCCCTAACGCGGCGGTCGGCCCTAACGAGGCGGTCGGCCCTAACGAGGCGGTCGGCCCTAACGCGGCGGTCGGCCCTAACGAGGCGGTCGGCCCTAACGCGGCGGTCGGCCCTAACGAGGCGGTCGGCCCTAACGAGGCGGTCGGCCCTAACGCGGCGGTCGGCCCTAACGAGGCGGTCGGCCCTAACGAGGCGGTCGGCCCTAACGAGGCGGTCGGCCCTAACGAGGCGGTCGGCCCTAACGAGGCGGTCGGCCCTAACGCGGCGGTCGGCCCTAACGCGGCGGTCGGCCCTAACGAGGCGGTCGGCCCTAACGCGGCGGTCGGCCCTAACGCGGCGGTCGGCCCTAACGAGGCGGTCGGCCCTAACGAGGCGGTCGGCCCTAACGCGGCGGTCGGCCCTAACGAGGCGGTCGGCCCTAACGCGGCGGTCGGCCCTAACGAGGCGGTCGGCCCTAACGCGGCGGTCGGCCCTAACGCGGCGGTCGGCCCTAACGCGGCGGTCTGCAGAAGGGTTTCACTGGACTACACCGGAGGCTAGTTGTGGACCCGGGGGTTCGTTAGCGATTTGCTGTTCTGATGGAAGTTCAGGCCCGTCTGATGCCATCCAGACCCCATCCAGACCGGCTCAGACTCTGGGCCTCGGGGTCTGGGCAAAGCATGTAACCAAGGCAACGCTGGTCAGGGGGCGATCCAGGAAGAGGTGGGGAGGAAGGTGTGTGTGTGTGTGTGTGTGTGTGTGTGTGTGTGTGTGTGTGTGTGTGTGTGTGTGTGTGTGTGTGTGTGTGTGTGTGTGTGTGTGTGTGTGTGTGTGTGTGTGTGTGTGTGTGTGTGGACTTCTGTGTGAGAACGGCGTCTGTGCGAAAGGGGTGACAGTTGTAAGGACCTGTAAGTGAATCACATCACAGTCCCCAAGGGCATGATGGGTAACCATAAGCGGGTTGTGTTGTGACGTTAAGCGGGTTGTGTTTTGAGGCTGAGGCTGTTGTGTTTGGCCGTGATGTATCTCAAAGTACGGTTCCAGGGCCACTTTGTTCCCTATGCTGCTCCCTGCATGACTCTCCTGTCTATTTTCACATGGAAACAGGGTGAGGGTTAGGAAGCTGCTGCCGCTGGGCTGGGATTTCCTGCATCCGCTTTCCCGATGCCTTTCCCCTCGTCTGTACAAACTGTCCAGAGTCTGTCCACACTGTCCAGAGTCTGTCCACACCAGACAGACAGCCAGGTCAAACCTCTCTGTCTCTGTCCCTCTAGTCTCCCTCTCTCTATTTCCGTCTCTCTGTCTCTCTCCCTCTGTCTCTCTGTCTCTCTCCCTCTCTGTCTCTCTCCCTCTCTCTGTCTCTCTCCCTCTGTCCGTCTCTCTCCCTCTGTCTGTCTCTCTCTCTCTGTCTGTCTCTCTCCCTCTCTCTGTCTCTCTCTCTCTCTGACTCTCTCTGTGTTTGAATAATCAATGTCGACATTGATGATTCAAAAAAAACTTCTCTCTCTCTGGCCTCATCCTGGTAGTAGTTTGGTTCTCTAACTCTCTCTGGTGGTAGTTTGGTTCCGTCTCTCTCTGGTCGTAGTTTGGTTCTATCTCTCTCTGGTCGTAGTTTGGTTCTATCTCTCTCTGGTGGTAGTTTGGTTCTATCTCTCTCTGGTGGTAGTTTGGTTCTGTCCCTCTCTGGTTGTAGTTTGGTTCTATCTCTCTCTGGTGGTAGTTTGGTTCTATCTCTCTCTGGTTGTAGTTTGGTTCTATCTCTCTCTGGTGGTAGTTTGGTTCTATCTCTCTCTGGTCGTAGTTTGGTTCTATCTTTCTCTGGTGGTAGTTTGGTTCTATCTCTCTGGTCGTAGTTTGGTTCTATCTCTCTCTGGTGGTAGTTTGGTTCTATCTCTCTCTGGTGGTAGTTTGGTTCTGTCCCTCTCTGGTTGTAGTTTGGTTCTATCTCTCTCTGGTGGTAGTTTGGTTCTATCTCTCTCTGGTTGTAGTTTGGTTCTATCTCTCTCTGGTGGTAGTTTGGTTCTATCTCTCTCTGGTCGTAGTTTGGTTCTATCTTTCTCTGGTGGTAGTTTGGTTCTATCTCTCTCTGGTGGTAGTTTGGTTCCATCTCTCTCTGGTGGTAGTTTGGTTCTATCTCTCTCTGGTGGTAGTTTGGTTCCGTCTCTCTCTGGTCGTAGTTTGGTTCTATCTCTCTCTGGTGGTAGTTTGGTTCCGTCTCTCTCTGGTCGTAGTTTGGTTCTATCTCCTTCTGGTCGTAGTTTGGTTGTCCACTCCATTTCCAAGCAGCTTTCAGCCTATTGGGAAGATTGTCTAAGTTTCTTTACCCTAAGCCAGGGCGTGTTGCTTCAAGCTGAAGCTGTGAGAACCTAAGCCCACTGAGAACATATCCCCTCAGGCCTGGGTTCACATTCAGTACATTCAGCCAGTGCTTTGTGGCAGGGTTATGTATGAACGTATTCATACCACAAGGTGGTTGCATCTCTCGAGGCAAAGGGAAGCTCTCAGACCCGATATCTAGTAATCTTTTCAAAGATTGTAAATTGTTTTATGATATACTTTTTATGTTTTTTTTACCTTTAAGTTAGTTTTAATCTAGGTTTCTAGGAGATACAGTCTACCTCATTTAGGCCTAGACATTAAATATATTTAGCACTTGCATCGTATTTCAAAATATTGAGTTTCTCTCTCTCTCTGTCTGTCTTTCTCTCTGTCCATCTGTCTGTCTGTCTCTCTGTCCGTCTGTCTGTCTGTCTGTCTTTCTCTCTGTCCATCTGTCTCTCTCCACAGAGCATGTACTGCGCTCTACCTGGGCTGCTGGACGGGAACCCGTTCTCTGAGAGCGTTCAGCTCCGGGTCCCGGGCGGGGTCCGGGTGATCCTGGGCGTCCTGTCGGAGACCCTGAAGCTGCTCAAGGTCTTCCTGGTCCACCCGGACATCTCGCGGCAGCTGTGTGCTTACCTTTTCTACTTCATCAACGCCTCAATCTTCAACGCCCTCATGGAGAGAGGTACCAGGGTTAGATACAGGGGGGGGGGAGGAAGGAGGGAGAGAGAGAGAGAGAGAGAGAGAGAGAGAGAGAGAGAGAGAGAGAGAGAGAGAGAGAGAGAGAGAGAGAGAGAGAGAGAGAGAGAGAGAGAGAGAGAGAGAGAGAGAGAGAGAGAGAGAGAGAGAGAGAGAGAGAGAGAGAGAGAGAGAGAGAGAACTAGGGTTATATACCAACAGAAGGAGTTGCAGCGAGAGACGGAGGGAGATTTATATCTTTATCTTCTGAGTCTGTGTGCTCACAAGGTCATCATAGGTGCTGCAGATGCAAGAGCTGTGATTGGAGGGTGCTAAGTTAGGAATGCAACAACCATCCGATTGGTTCAGCGAATCCCTCTTGTCTGTTGTCTCTTGCCTGGTACACCGGCCCCTCAAGCCTTCAAGCAGCCCATGAAGGCTTGAGGGACCGGTGTACCAGACTGTTCTCAGGCAGCCCATGAAGGCTTGAGGGACTGGTGTTTCATATCTCTCTCCAGGACCGCTGGCTGTACTTCCGTACCCGTCTCATGTGTCTCTGTTGTGCTGCAGGTTCCGGAGGCGGGTTCTACCAGTGGTCGCGGGGGGTCCAGATCAGGGCCAACCTGGACCTGCTCATGGACTGGGTCCAGAGCGCGGGGCTGGGAGACCTGGCGCTGGAATTCTTCAGGAAGCTGTCAGCTGCCGTCAACGTCCTGGCCACACCCAAAGAGAACCTCCTCCAGGTAAAGGGCTGGTCTTTCACTTCCTGTTTGTCTCAAGCCGATTGGACAGCTTTGAGACAATCGAGCAGAGTTGTTATGTGTCTTGAGGAGGTTTCAGTTACGTCCGTCTCCGTTTGTGATGTCACAGCAGGACACTAAATCCTGGAGCCTTTCGGTGGGTTTGTCTCTCGCTGGAGGTAGAGCAACAGCGGTCTGAGGCGGTCTGAGGCGGTCTGAGGCGGTCTGAGGCAGGTCTGACGCGGTCTGAGGCGGTGTGAGGCGGTGTGAGGCGGTTCTGGGGCGGGTCTGAGGCGGTTCTGAGGCGGTCTGAGGCAGGTCTGAGGCAGGTCTGAGGCAGGTCTGAGGCGGTGTGAGGCGGTTCTGGGGCGGTTCTGGGGCGGGTCTGAGGCGGTCTGAGGCAGGTCTGAGGCGGTGTGAGGCGGTTCTGGGGCGGTTCTGGGGCGGTTCTGAGGCAGTCTGAGGCAGGTCTGAGGCGGTCTGAGGCGGTGTGAGGCGGTTCTGGGGCGGGTCTGAGGCGGTCTGAGGCGGTCTGAGGCGGTGTGAGGCGGATCAGAGGCAGGTCTGAGGCGGTGTGAGGCGGGTCTGAGGCGGGTCTGAGGCGGTTCTGAGGTGGTCAGAGGCGGTTCTGAGGCGGTCTGAGGCGGTTCTGAGGGCTGCAGGGATGGTTCTGGTGCAGTTTGGAGAAACTCACTGAAACCGGCTGAAACCGCTCCCTGAAGAGAGAGTAAACAGAAAGATTCAAGATTGAAGATTCAAGATGGTTTTATTGTCATATGCACAACAATTACAGAGCAGTCGCTGGCAATGAAGTTCTTTAGTCTTGGAAACAGGGGATTGTTGTTTTTCGTGGCTCTCCTTAATCCCTTAAGGATTCCTTCACCTCCTCTTTCCAGTGGTTCGTGTTGAGCTTTATTGTGTGCGTGGTAAACGGCACCACAATAAGGAGCCGGAGATCGTTGTAAAGCACGTTGTTAAAGCAGAGCCATAAAGCGCTGCAGGTGGAACGGTCTGGAGGAACCAGGGTCACGTTCTCACGCCAGGAAGGGCTCTGCTCCTCTGGGTTTATGATAAGGGCCATCTGGTGTCGGAGATTAGGGCCGTAATCTGCTGCCACTGTTGATACTACTGAGCCACTTAACAAAAACACAGGAATCAAAATCAAACATACCCAAGAGCCCTGGGAAGGCCTCCCACAGGGTACTGTCTGGGGGGTGAGGGTGAGGGTTAGGGTAAGGGTTAGGGTTATACTGTCTGAGGGGTGAGGGTGAGGGTTAGGGTTAGGGTTAGGGTGAGGGTTAGGGTTATACTGTCTGAGGGGTTAGGGTGAGGGTTAGGGTTATACTGTCTGAGGGGTGAGGGTGAGGGTTAGGGTTATACTGTCTGGGGGGTTAGGGTAAGGGTTAGGGTGAGGGTTAGGGTTATACTGTCTGAGGGGTTAGGGTGAGGGTTAGGGTTATACTGTCTGAGGGGTTAGGGTGAGGGTTAGGGTTATACTGTCTGAGGGGTTAGGGTGAGGGTTAGGGTTATACTGTCTGAGGGGTTAGGGTGAGGGTTAGGGTTATACTGTCTGAGGGGTGAGGGTGAGGGTTAGGGTTAGGCAGCGCGGCAGCGCGCACGGCGGCACAGGCGCAGCACGGCGACGCGGCCGTCAGTGAGTGTGCATGTAACTCCGCGTTTACATGCGGACACATCTGATTCGCATAGATGTGGAAGAACAGCTCAATCGGAATAGAAAAGTATCATATATATATATACGCCTCAATCGGTTCGGAATAGAATTCTATGCGGAATAGAATAGGTGGTGTAGTCCGCTATAAATACTTCCGATTAGTTTGGGGTTTAACTTGGAGCAGCTGCAGTAGTTCGCAATTGGTCCACTCCGTCTGTACTTTAATGCACACCGAACATTACCGCTGTCAAGGAAATTGAATTTATTGTCTGATTCACGTCTTTGATATTATCACTCCGTAGTAGTTAAAGTAGTCCGGTAACTTATCAACCCCAGCGTGTCCGGTTGCGAAGCGACGGGTGACATCGGTGGGTTCATGTGTTAGCGTATCGTGGCTCTCGCTACGTGTGTGTGTGTGTGTGAATGACAGGGAGAACGAGTGCTATGCAGAGATGAAAGGACGGAACGATTTTTAGATTTCCAAATCGCGTTATTGAAAAAAATAAAAATAAATGGTTTATTTTTTTTAATACAATAAAAAAAAAAGATAAAAAAAAAAAAAGACAGAATCAATTCGTGGCGCTCGATGTTGATTCTGTGGCGCCGCGCCACACAATGGTCTATGTATGGGAAACACTGCTGTCTGAGGGGTGAGGGTTAGGGTTGGGGTTAGGGGTTAGGGTTAGGGCACACGGAGCACAGACCACAGGGCTCAGTACTTAAGTGTGTTTGAGTATCCAGTGTGTAGGACGTCTGTTCAGTAGAGCAGGTTGACTCCCTCCATGTTATTCTGAGTCCTTCTCCCGCAACATCCCATAATTACAGCTGGGCTGTTTGTGTCTTTGTTGTGTTCGGTCCTCTTTGGGTTCTTGTGATGGGTTAGGGTTAGTCTAACCCATCTCTTCAAATCAACCTTTATTTAATCCCTACAGTCCCCACATGGGGAGATGGGGGGTCACTATGGTCTACAGCGTCTGACCCCCCTCCCAGACCAGGTCCCCACGAGACCGGGTCCCTGACGAGTCCTGGACCCGGCTCACCTCTCATGGTTTGAATGGTTGCTAAGCAAGTCGGGTGGTGTTGGATGGTCGCTAAGCAAGTCGGGTGGTGTTGGATGGTTGCTAAGCAAGTCGGGTGGTGTTGGATGGTCGCTAAGCAAGTCGGGTGGTGTTGGATGGTTGCTAAGCGAGGCGGGTGATGTTGGATGGTTGCTAAGCATGTCGGGTGGTGTTGGATGGTTGCTAAGCATGTCGGGTTGTGTTGGATGGTTGCTAAGCGAGGCGGGTGGTGTTGGATGGTTGCTAGGTGAGGTGGGTGGTGTTGGATGGTTGCTAAGCGTGGTGGATGGTGTTGAATGGTTGCTAAGCAAGGCGGGTGGTGTTGGATGGTTGCTAGGTGAGGTGGGTGGTGTTGGATGGTTGCTAAGAGGCGGGTGGTGTTTCTTGCCGTAGGGGAGTCGTGGGCAGGACCTGGTGTGTGTCAGGGCCCCATCCCGCTCCGGGACGTCCCACCGGGGGCTTAGCTCGGGCGGAGTCAGAGTTCGTCAAGGTCATAACTCACCTATCACCTTTCATGTGTTCGGGATTCTCCTCCTGATGAACATGAGAGGTTGTTGTTACGGACGACCTGTGTTTGGTTCTCTCTCATCAGGCCCAGGGATCTTCTTATTGGTTGAAATGTAAAGCCCGCCCACACCAACTGGTCACTAAAGTAGGTTTGTTTTTGAGGTAACTATGGTCAGAGGAAGCTTAGCGTTTCATGTCAACACGGTATCAGTTCAGTGTAATGAAGTCTTGACTGTCAGCTCGGACCGTCACTCAGCCCTGAGGAGGAGGGGGGGGCGAGGAGGCAGAGCTCGGCTTTGGGTCAATCCAGTTCCGTGTGATTGACAGCGTGGTCATGACACAGTGTTTTAGCCACAACACAGAGCCATCTATAGTGGGTTAGGGTTAGACAGTATAGACAGAGCCGTCTATAGTGGGTTGGTTAGGGTTAGACAGTATAGACAGCCGTCTATAGTGGGTTAGGGTTAGGGTTAGACAGTATAGACAGAGCCGTCTATAGTGGGTTGGTTAGGGTTAGACAGTATAGACAGAGCCGTCTATAGTGGGTGGGTTAGGGTTAGACAGTATAGACAGAGCCGTCTATAGTGGGTTAGGGTTAGACAGTATAGACAGAGCCGTCTATAGTGGGTTGGTTAGGGTTAGATAGTATAGACAGCCGTCTATAGTGGGTTAGGGTTAGACAGTATAGACAGAGCCGTCTATAGTGGGTTAGGGTTAGACAGTATAGACAGAGCCGTCTATAGTGGGTTAGGGTTAGACAGTATAGACAGAGCCGTCTATAGTGGGTTGGTTAGGGTTAGATAGTATAGACAGCCGTCTATAGTGGGTGGGTTAGGGTTAGACAGTATAGACAGAGCCGTCTACAGTGGGTTAGGGTTAGACAGTATAGACAGCCGTCTATAGTGGGTTAGGGTTAGACAGTATAGACAGAGCCGTCTATAGTGGGTTAGGGTTAGACAGTATAGACAGAGCCGTCTATAGTGGGTGGGTTAGGGTTAGACAGTATAGACAGAGCCGTCTATAGTGGGTTGGTTAGGGTTAGACAGTATAGACAGAGCCGTCTATAGTGGGCGGGTTAGGGTTAGACAGTATAGACAGAGCCGTCTACAGTGGGTTAGGGTTAGACAGTATAGACAGAGCCGTCTACAGTGGGTGGGTTAGGGTTAGACAGTATAGACAGAGCCGTCTACAGTGGGTGGGTTAGGGTTAGACAGTATAGACAGAGCCGTCTATAGTGGGTTGGTTAGGGTTAGACAGTATAGACAGAGCCGTCTACAGTGGGTTAGGGTTAGACAGTATAGACAGCCGTCTATAGTGGGTTAGGGTTAGACAGTATAGACAGAGCCGTCTATAGTGGGTGGGTTAGGGTTAGACAGTATAGACAGAGCCGTCTACAGTGGGTGGGTTAGGGTTAGACAGTATAGACAGAGCCGTCTATAGTGGGTTAGGGTTAGACAGTATAGACAGAGCCGTCTATAGTGGGTTAGGGTTAGACAGTATAGACAGAGCCGTCTATAGTGGGTGGGTTAGGGTTAGACAGTATAGACAGAGCCGTCTATAGTGGGTTGGTTAGGGTTAGACAGTATAGACAGCCGTCTATAGTGGGCGGGTTAGGGTTAGACAGTATAGACAGAGCCGTCTACAGTGGGTTAGGGTTAGACAGTATAGACAGAGCCGTCTATAGTGGGTTAGGGTTAGACAGTATAGACAGAGCCGTCTATAGTGGGTTGGTTAGGGTTAGACAGTATAGACAGAGCCGTCTATAGTGGGTTGGTTAGGGTTAGACAGTATAGACAGAGCCGTCTACAGTGGGTGGGTTAGGGTTAGACAGTATAGACAGAGCCGTCTATAGTGGGTGGGTTAGGGTTAGACAGTATAGACAGCCGTCTATAGTGGGTTAGGGTTAGGGTTAGACAGTATAGACAGAGCCGTCTATAGTGGGTTAGGGTTAGACAGTATAGACAGCCGTCTATAGTGGGTTAGGGTTAGGGTTAGACAGTATAGACAGAGCCGTCTATAGTGGGTTAGGGTTAGACAGTATAGACAGAGCCGTCTATAGTGGGTTAGGGTTAGACAGTATAGACAGAGCCGTCTATAGTGGGTGGGTTAGGGTTAGACAGTATAGACAGAGCCGTCTATAGTGGGTTGGTTAGAGTTAGACAGTATAGACAGAGCCGTCTATAGTGGGTTGGGGTTAGACAGTATAGACAGAGCCGTCTATAGTGGGTGGGTTAGGGTTAGACAGTATAGACAGAGCCGTCTATAGTGGGTTGGTTAGGGTTAGACAGTATAGACAGAGCCGTCTATAGTGGGTTAGGGTTAGGGTTAGACAGTATAGACAGAGCCGTCTATAGTGGGTGGGTTAGGGTTAGACAGTATAGACAGAGCCGTCTATAGTGGGTTAGGGTTAGACAGTATAGACAGAGCCGTCTATAGTGGGTTGGTTAGAGTTAGACAGTATAGACAGAGCCGTCTATAGTGGGTTGGTTAGGGTTAGACAGTATAGACAGAGCCGTCTATAGTGGGTGGGTTAGGGTTAGACAGTATAGACAGAGCCGTCTATAGTGGGTTAGTTAGGGTTAGACAGTATAGACAGAGCCGTCTATAGTGGGTTAGGGTTAGACAGTATAGACAGAGCCGTCTATAGTGGGTGGGTTAGGGTTAGACAGTATAGACAGAGCCGTCTATAGTGGGTTGGTTAGAGTTAGACAGTATAGACAGAGCCGTCTATAGTGGGTTGGTTAGGGTTAGACAGTATAGACAGAGCCGTCTATAGTGGGTGGGTTAGGGTTAGACAGTATAGACAGAGCCGTCTATAGTGGGTTGGTTAGGGTTAGACAGTATAGACAGCCGTCTATAGTGGGTGGTGCTGAGGATCAGCTTGATGAGCTTACAGCCTCCATCTGTGTCTGTCTGAGGTCAACATGGAGACGCTTTAGTCCGTGGGAACCGAAGCTGAGAACACGTGAAGCTGGCTCTGGTTCTCAGGAACTGAAGAGCAGAGCTGTCCTTCCTCCCAGCTCTCACACTCGACGTGTGTGTGTGTGTGTGTGTGTGTGTGTGTGTGTGTGTGTGTGTGTGTGTGTGTGTGTGTGTGTGTGTGTGTGTGTGTGTGTGTGTGTGTGTGTGTGTGTGTGTGTGTGTGTGTGTGTGTGTTGCAGGCCTCCTGGAGCTCTCTGCGGGGGGAGTTCTCCGCCCTGAACCCCGCCCAGCTGCACCACATGCTGAGGGAGTACAACTCAGGGAGGCCCCCCCCTCCCGGCTGGAGCCCCCCCCCCGACGAGGCCGGGGACGCGCTCAGGACGGGTGTGTGTGTGTGTCGAGTACACACAATATATGCATCAATATAGATACATTTATAATTATTGAATAAAAAAAAAAAAAACTGGGCCTTTCTGAGGCCTGCGACTGAAGGATGAAAATTAGTAATTTTGGACTAATTTTCAAATGACCTTTCCCTCCTTCATTGGAGTTGGGTTAGGGTTAGGGTTAGACGTCAAATAACCTCCGTGTCTCTGTCTCTCTGTCTCTCTCTGTCTTGGTCTCTGTCTCTGTCTCTCTCTCTCTCTCAGCTGACATCCTGGAGAGTTTTGAGGACCACCCCCCCCTGGTCCTGCCCAGCGGGTCCTTCCACCTGGAGCTGGGAGGGCCCCCTCTGGAGCGGGGCCTCTTCCTGCAGCTCCAGCGCCTGCAGGACCTCCTCCAGGGGCCCTCTGAGACCCGGGCCCCGGGCCCTCCCACACGGCAGGTAGAGACCCCCCAGGACCCCTCGGCCCGCCGTCTGGAGGCGGAGCCTTAAACCTTCTCTTCTGTGATTGGTTGACCTCAGGAGACCCGCCAAGAGGAGGACCAGCGGGATGTCACCACGCCTGACCCCCCCTCCCGGGCGGCGAGGCCCCCCCCGGGCGGGGCAGGTCCCCGCGGGGAGCTGAGCGGCGGCGAGGCGAGGCTGACCCAGAAGCTGCGGAGCCTGGAGCTGCAGGACGGGCTGCCGGGCGGGGCCGGCCTGGGCTGCCACAAGGGCCTGGCCCTGGACCCCTCCTGCCTGCTGACGCCCCCCAACACGCCCCAGGACCCGGAGCTCCGGCCGGGGCGGACCCAGCCGACCGCAGGTGGGCGGAGCGCCCGGGGGCCCCCAGAGGGGTCCCCCAGAGGGGTCCTGGGTGTAGGACTCGAGCAGAGTTCAAGGGGATCTCTCTCTCTCTCTCTCTCACTCACACTCACACTCACACATGAGACGGGTACGGAAGTACAGCCAGCGGTCCTGGAGAGAGATATGAAACACCAGTCCCTCAAGCCTTCATGGGCTGCCTGAGAACAGCCTGGTACACCGGTCCCTCAAGCCTTCATGGGCTGCCTGAGAACAGCCTGGTACACCGGTCCCTCAAGCCTTCATGGGCTGCCTGAGAACAGCCTGGTACACCGGTCCCTCAAGCCTTCATGGGCTGCCTGAGAACAGCCTGGTACACCGGTCCCTCAAGCCTTCATGGGCTGCTTGAAGGCTTGAGGGGCCGGTGTACCAGGCAAGAGACAACAGACAAGAGGGATTCGCTGAACCAATCGGATGGTTGTTGCATTCCTAACTTAGCACCCTCCAATCACAGCTCTTGCATCTGCAGCACCTATGATGACCTTGTGAGCACACAGACTCAGAAGATATAAATGTCCCTCCGTCTCTCGCTGCAACTCCTTCTGTTGGTATATAACCCTAGTTCTCTCTCTCTCTCTCTCTCTCTCTCTCTCTCTCTCTCTCTCTCTCTCTCTCTCTCTCTCTCTCTCTCTCTCTCTCTCTCTCTCTCTCTCTCTCTCTCTCTCTCTCTCTCTCTCTCTCTCTCTCTCTCTCTCTCTCTCTCTCTCTCTCTCTCTCTCTCTCTCTCTCTCTCTCTCTCTCTCTCTCTCTCTCTCTCTCTCTGGGTGTGTGTTCTCCTAGCCCGTTTCCTCTCCAGCTTCTGTTGTTATTGGAGGCCTCTGGGATGAGGTCACCAGAAGTGAGGTAGCGGAATGCTGGTAGAGATTGCAGGAATTAGTGTGTGTGTGGGGGTGCTTTAGGTCAGATGACCTGCTCTCTGAAAACGGACATGGTCATCGTGAAGTACCAATTTGACTTGTTTTAAAACAAGTGATGTCTTAATCCCCTCTGAGTTGGGTTCCCTAGTATTTAGATGAAGGGATAGGGTTAGCCTAACCCTACCCTACCTTTACCCTAAGCCTAACTCACTAGGGTTAGGGTTAAGGTAGGGTAGGGTTACCCTACCCCTCACCCTACCTCACTAGGACCCCGCTGTATGGCGTCTCAGTCTAAAGTCAGAGCGGCCGTTCGGTCGCAGGAGCAGAGAGGGTTTAGAGATGCAGAGGACAGAGGAGAGAACTCAGACCTGCTCCTCACCTGCTGGCCGTAAGACACTAAGCCGGTCTGGTCTGGCCGCCCTTACCCCAGGAAGCAGATTACTGGAGGCTTTAAGGCGCCTCCATCGCTGTCCTCTCCAGCAGCTCTGAAGTACAGCAGCACTCAAGAGAATGCAGCCTCTGCGGTCTTCATTAGATGATGTGGTGGAGGTCAGATAACACTGGGATTAACACTGGGATTAACACTGGGATTAATGATGGGGGTTGAGGATTGAGGAGGGGGGGGTTGGTGATGATGGGGTTGTTAATGGTGAGGCTAACCCTAACCCGGTGAGGCTGGTCCAGTGAGGTCCCAGTGAGGTCCCAGTGAGGCTGGTCCAGTGAGGCTGGTCCAGCGAGGCTGGTCCAGCGAGGCTGATCCAGTGAGTTCCCAGTGAGGCTGGTCCAGCGAGGCTGATCCAGTGAGGTCCCAGTGAGGCTGGTCCAGTGAGGCTGGTCCCAGTGAGGCTGGTCCCAGTGAGGCTGGTCCCAGTGAGGCTGGTCCCAGCGAGGCTGGTCCCAGTGAGGCTGGTCCAGTGAGGTCCCAGTGAGGCTGGTCCAGTGAGGCTGGTCCAGTGAGGTCCCAGTGAGGCTGGTCCAGTGAGGCTGGTCCAGCAAGGCTGGTCCAGCGAGGCTGGTCCAGTGAGGCTGGTCCAGTGAGGCTGGTCCCAGTGAGGCTGGTCCAGTGAGGCTGGTCCCAGTGAGGCTGGTCCAGTGAGGCTGGTCCAGTGAGGCTGGTCCAGTGAGGCTGGTCCCAGTGAGGCTGGTCCCAGTGAGGCTGGTCCAGTGAGGTCCCAGTGAGGCTGGTCCAGTGAGCCTCACTGGACCAGCCTCACTGGACCAGCCTCACTGGACCAGCCTCACTGGGACCAGCCTCACTGGACCAGCCTCACTGGACCAGCCTCACTGGGACCAGCCTTAGTGAGGCTGGTCCAGCGAGGCTGCCCCCCCGGCAGTGGTCCCGGTCCGCGGTTGATCCCTAATCCGGCCAGCGGGGCGGCGGTGCGTCAGGGAGGCGGTCAGCGGCCGTCATGGGAGTTCACAGTCGGACGGCCGCATGGAATCCTGATCGGCATTGTTCTGCACGGGGGTCCCGGGAGGGGGGGGCAGACGGGCTGCATGTGAGTGAAGGGGGGGGGGGGGGGGCCCTGGGGAGGCGGGGGAGCAGGCTGGGAGCGTTACTGTTGCATGCTGCAGGCGGGGGTGATGTGACGGGACATACCAGTGTGGACCGGCCTCAGGACCCCCCAGCTCCCACGGAGCTCTGATGAGCGTTAGGGGCAGGCGTAGGGTCTGATGAGCGTCGTTCTCCTTCTGAGGTTCTCCACCCTACCTCCTCCTCCTGGGCAGGTGTAGGCGTGATGGAGGAGACGGACCACACGGAGAATGATGAAGATGATGAAGATGAGGTGTTCACCGTGGAGCTCAACCGAGGCCCACATGGTCTGGGCATGGCTCTGGTGGACGGACTGGTAAGGATCACTCACTCACCCAATTACTCACTCACTCATCCTGATCACTCACTCACTCACCCACTGACCTGTACACTCCACTCACTCACCGACTGACCTGTTTACTCACTCACTCACTCACTCACTCATTGACCTGTTCACTCACTCATTGACCTGTTCACTCACTCACTCATTGACCTGTTCACTCACTCACTCATTGACCTGTTCACTCACTCACTCACTCACTTACTCATTGACCTGTTCACTCACTCACTCATTGACCTGTTCACTCACTCACTCACTCACTCACTCATTGACCTGTTCACTCACTCATTGACCTGTTCACTCACTCACTCATTGACCTGTTCACTCACTCACTCATTGACCTGTTCACTCACTCACTCACTCACTTACTCATTGACCTGTTCACTCACTCACTCATTGACCTGTTCACTCACTCACTCACTCACTCACTCACTCACTCACTCATTGACCTGTTCACTCACTCATTGACCTGTTCACTCACTCACTCATTGACCTGTTCACTCACTCACTCATTGACCTATTCACTCACTCACTCACTCACTTACTCATTGACCTGTTCACTCACTCACTCATTGACCTGTTCACTCACTCACTCACTCACTCACTCACTCACTCACTCACTCACTCACTCACTCAGTCATTGACCTGTTCACTCACTCATTGACCTGTTCACTCACTCACTCATTGACCTGTTCACTCACTCACTCATTGACCTGTTCACTCACTCACTCATTGACCTGTTCACTCACTCACTCACTCACTCACTCATTGACCTGTTCACTCACTCACTCACTCACTCACTCATTGACCTGTTCACTCACTCACTCACTCACTCACTCACTCACTCACTCACTCACTAGTTTGTACCAGTTGCTGTCGCAGGACTTGGAGCAGGCGGTGTACAGAGAAGTGTTTGGCGCGTGGGCTAATCAGATTAGACTCTCAGCAGGAGCATTAAGGTGTGGCCGGGTTCCAGACACACCAGTCTAATCACTGAAGGGACGGAGTGACCCCATGCTGAGACCTTGGTCCTCGCTGTAGTATTAACCCTGTTTACGTGTGGAAACGATGTCCGTTTATCAGTGAAATGAATAGATCCATCCTCTCCAGAGTGGCTGTCCCTGGTCCCGGGTCAGCTCTCCTAATGGGTCTGGACGTTAGGGTCAGGGTTAGGGTCCTCCACCAGACTGTGGGGGTCTGGACGTTGAGCTCTCCGTTGTGTTCCTGTGCAGAGAACCCCTCTGAGGTCCAGCGGGGTCTACGTGAAGTCGGTGGTCCCGGGCTCCCCAGCGGCCCGCTGTCTGAAGCTCCGGCCCGGACACCGAATCCTGGCTGTCAACGGCGTCAGTCTGGTGGGCATGGAGTACCCCACGTGAGTCCCCCACACCCCACAGCCCAGAGCCCTGACCCCCAGAGCCCTGACCCCCAGAGCCCTGACCCCCAGAGCCCCTAACCCCCAGAGCCCCTAACCCCCAGAGCCCTGACCCCCAGAGCCCTGACCCCCAGAGCCCTGACCCCCAGAGTCCCTAACCCCCAGAGCCCCTAACCCCCAGAGCCCCTAACCCCCCAGAGCCCTGACCCCCAGAGCCCTGACCCCCAGAGCCCCTAACCCCCAGAGCCCCTAACCCCCAGAGCCCCTAACCCCCAGAGCCCTGACCCCCAGAGCCCCTAACCCCCAGAGCCCCTAACCCCCCAGAGCCCCTAACCCCCAGAGCCCCTAACCCCCAGAGCCCCTAACCCTCCAGAGCCCTGACCCCCAGAGCCCCTAACCCTCCAGAGCCCTGACCCCCAGAGCCCCTAACCCCCCAGAGCCCCTAACCCCCAGAGCCCCTAACCCCCAGAGCCCCTAACCCCCAGAGCCCCTAACCCCCAGAGCCCCTAACCCCCAGAGCCCCTAACCCCCCAGAGCCCTGACCCCCAGAGCCCTGACCCCCAGAGCCCCTAACCCCCAGAGCCCCTAACCCCCAGAGCCCTGACCCCCAGAGCCCCTAACCCCCCAGAGCCCCTAACCCCCCAGAGCCCTGACCCCCAGAGCCCTGACCCCCAGAGCCCTGACCCCAGAGCCCCTAACCCCCCAGAGCCCCTAACCCCCAGAGCCCCTAACCCCCAGAGCCCCTAACCCCCAGAGCCCTGACCCCCAGAGCCCTGACCCCAGAGCCCCTAACCCCCCAGAGCCCTGACCCCCAGAGCCCTGACCCCCAGAGCCCCTGACCCCCAGAGCCCTGACCCCCAGAGCCCCTAACCCCCAGAGCCCTGACCCCCAGAGCCCTGACCCCCAGAGCCCCTAACCCCCAGAGCCCTAACCCCCAGAGCCCCTAACCCCCAGAGCCCTGACCCCCTGTGTGTGTGTGTGTGTGTGTGTGTGTGTGTGTGTGTGTGTGTGTGTGTGTGTGTGTGTGTGTGTGTGTGTGTGTGTGTGTGTGTGTGTGTGTGTGTGTGTGTGTGTGTGTGTGTGTGTGTGGGCATTATTGATAGCCTGGTAATGTGTATAGGCCTACGTACGGTAGGAATATTCATACTGGTTTAAATAATAAATGTTATAGTATTTCCCATCTTTGCTGAGCAAGAGTTTTGTTCGAAAGTTGAAACAAATAAAAGCCTGGGCTATTGAAGTTTTACGGTAGGCCTACCACTGTCATGCACCTACCCGATGTCAAGTGGACCGGTTTCAATTCATTGCGGGTCTCTCTTCTTACCATCTTGCCAGATATATTTTATTACTGTCCTTCTCAACACTCTCTGATCTCACCAAAAGGCTAGCAGCACGAAATCAAGGGATATTTAGAATATAATTATTTTTGTGATTAATCGCGAGTTAACTATGACATTAATCGCGATTAAAATATTGTAATCGCTCGACAGCACTAATGTCTATAAATATATCCAACCCTATTATATACAATGGGTTTGATCTCACAGATGCATGCTGGGATTGGGTGTCATCGAGTACAAAATACGTTTTCATGTCTTTTAGCAAACTTTAGTGTTCCTCATTCGTTTATTGGTTCTCTTTCTTTCTCCCTCCCTCCCCCCCTCCCCCAGTGGCAGGGAGCGCATCCGGTCAGCAGGAAACAACCTCAGATTGCTGGTGGCCACCGACCACTCCAGGAGGTCCAGCGAGGACACCATGATCACCAAGTGCTGAGGGCTGGGACCACTCACCCTCAAGTGTTCTTGGACCCAGCAGAGGAGCGAGTGGGGGTCTCTGCAGCACGGCCCACTCCCAAAGGCTCCACGGCCGCTGTCAGATGTTCTCCTACTCCTCACTCCGATATCATCCCAGAAGGAGAGAAGGAGGAGAAGATCTCAGCAGCTGGGAAGGAAAGGGAGGGAGGGAGGGAGGGAGGGAGGGAGGACGGTGGGTCGCCTGAGGTCCTCAGCTCTGTTTTCCTGGAAGCTTTTCCCTGTATTGTATGTTTTCCATGAAGCTGACTGGGTAGGGTTAGGCTAAGGGTAACCCTAACCTAACCCTTTCACTGTATTGTATGTTTTCCATGAAGCTGACTGGGTAGGGTTAGGCTAAGGGTAACCCTAACCTAACCCTTTCACTGTATTGTATGTTTTCCATGAAGCTGACTGGGTATGGAACACACGCCTCTGTGTTAGGGCCCCTGAGGAGTGAACCACTGAACCAAAGACTGAACCGCAGAGCAGGGGGCCGGGGGGGACTCAAACCAAGTCCCTATGGGCGCGTCCGGCCTCACATTCGACAACGTCTGGGCTTCCTAACCCTAAACCCATTCTGGCCTGTTGTCACAACCTGATCTGACCCCTGACCTATCTATGGAGAGAGACACAAACACAAACGCACACACACAGTACAATCACCAAATATACCTGCCAAAGATATTTCTATTTAATTGGAAGTGGGACCGATCAATCTTTAGATGTGTTTCTAAATACCTTCTGAAGTGTCCAGGACAGCATATGAAGACTCATGAGCTGTCCTTTTTGGGAGAGAGTTTGTAGAATGATTTTAAAAGAACAAAGCAGTGACTGAAAGACAAGAAGGGAGTGTAAACTGAAAGAGTGTAAATCCTGGAGGGGTAGGGTTAGGGTTAACCCTAACCCTAAATCCTGGAGGTGTCTGGTTCCACAGGAGAACAGCCCTCAGCCAATCAAATGACTGGAATAGAAACATCTGAATCTGGGAGAGTAAACTGGACATGCACCGTGACGATTAGTTTAAGAGTTGGGGTTAGGGTTAACCCTACAACTCGTGTATGGATGCGTTTATTTGAAGCGCTTCTATGGATGGAAATGAAGGCCTATTCTAAGTATTTGTTAAAATACTGTTAGCCTGATACCTGATGAGCCTCGAGGCCATCAGAACCATCACAGACACAAGGATGTTTAAACAAAGAGTCTACAGCAGCCAAAGCCAAGCAAGAAACCCGTTGGACCCTTTAATGTCCAAGAGAGGCCGAAATATTGGACTGTATTTATCTGTAACAAGCGGTTTAACGCCATACTCTGTCATCGTGAAGTCTGTCATTATCTTTCCATTTTGTAATATTTATATCGCTCCATAGTGTATTATTTTTTTAAACATACTGAATAAATTCTGTCTTTGGAGCTCATTCCAAATTTGGTTTGTTGTCCTTCTTCCTCACGTTTCTCACCTTCCCCAACACATATGTTCACACACGGCGCTTTACGAGCAGAACAGGAGTGTTTACAGGCTCGTCGGTGGGGGGGGCATGTGACAGCGCAGCAGGAAGGGCGTGGCGGCGATCCAAGCAGAGCTCAGCCGCTCGCTGCTGTTTATAGCTCTGTGGTTTGGTGTTTCCACTACTGCTGTTCAACTGCAGCCTGCAGCCCTGTTGTAGACCCTTAGCCCTGTTGTAGACCCTTAGCCCTGTTGTAGACCCTTAGCCCTGTTGTAGACCCTTAGCTCTGTTGTAGACCCTTAGCCCTGTTGTAGACCCTTAGCCCTGTTGTAGACCCTTAGCCCTGTTGTAGACCCTTAGCCCTGTTGTAGACCCTTAGCCCTGTTGTAGACCCTTAGCTCTGTTGTATACCCTTAGCCCTGATGTAGACCCTTAGCCCTGTTGTAGACCCTTAGCCCTGTTGTAGACCCTTAGCCCTGTTGTAGACCCTTAGCCCTGTTGTAGACCCTTAGCCCTGTTGTAGACCCTTAGCCCTGTTGTAGACCCTTAGCTCTGTTGTAGACCCTTAGCCCTGATGTAGACCCTTAGCCCTGTTGTAGACCCTTAGCCCTGTTGTAGACCCTTAGCCCTGTTCTGCACCCTCCAGCCCTGCTGTAAAACACCCCCCCACCCCACCCCCCCATGTTTACCCCCCCCCCCCCCCCTCCTTTAATAGGGGGGGGGGGGGGAAACATGCTGCCCTTTGAGTTCAGCTCTTAATGGTTCATTTCTAAGGGTAGGATAAACGTGTCTGGGAGTGCTGAGCTTGAAGACTGATCGCTGTATATTTCTTACATAAATGTTTTGGGGTATTTCTCTAAGTATTTATTTTTGTTGGTTCTGTTGTGAAGACGTGTTTGGATAATTGTTCCCAGGTTAGACTCCCATATTAGCACAGCTGGACCTCCATCTCCAAACCTCTGGTTCAGCAGACCCTAGAGAGGCAGTGTCCCCTGGGCCGCGCCCCCAGCCCTCACAGGCAGTGTGGGGGGAGAGGAGGCCTCTGGGCCTCCAGAGAGGCCCCACCCTCTGCTGGATCCTCTGTGGGCAGAGAGGAACGCTGTGTGGGCAACAAGTCGCTGAATCCCTCCCTTCTGGAGCCAAGGGTGGAGTGTTTGATTTGACTGAATAGAAATCCATTGACTTCACTTTGACTCTGATAAATGTAGTTCACTTAAAGCAGCTGGGTAAGACTTAAGAGCTGTTGGTTAGATCAGTGCTGAGAGAGACCTGATCTGTGGGAACAGTCCTAGTGCTGGAGACCTTAATGTGAGACCAGAGCTCGCTCTGTCTTCTCTGCTGTAGTACCAGGGCCCGGGGCTCTGTTGGAGGGTTAGGGTTAGTGTTAGCAGTGTTACCAGAGTTTGGTCAGCAGTGCCAGGTTTTATTTAGATCGGTGTTTGGACCCCTTGTATTGCATGTTCTCTTGCTTCATGTGCATCAATCACCCAGCTAAATACAATCCCTTAAGTCTGTATGTTGCCATCTTATTGGTGTCAGGAATAACTGGGTGAACCACAGAGACAGTTTAGTTAACATTTGTGGTCTGCTCTCCCTACACACTTAGATTGTGTCGAGCTCTGCCCTTTCCTCGGTGCCACCTCAACCAGAGATATTTGTGAAACAATTCCGCAGACAAATGTCAACGCCGTCTGGCGTCGCTGGGCTCCGGGACGGCCTCTGGTCGTCGCGTGGAAGCCTGAAATAAACTTCTGGAACGGATCAGTCAGCGTCAGCGCTGCGGCCAAGGGTTAGCTATAGACAGAAGGCAGGTGGTTCAGCCTCTGAACTAGACAGAGGGCAGGTGGTTCAGCCTCATGGAACCATGAGGCTGAACCACCTGGATGTGTTGGTGGTTGCTGTGAGGGCTGCTCTACACCGAGGCATAACAGGGGATGTTGGAGAGACTTCTTCTGGGATATGTCCAGTGGGTCGGGCCTTGGACCCACTGTGAGGACCCATCAGGGTGTGGCCTCCTGCAGGGTCATGGACGCTCAACAGGGACCTAGACCCAAATGCTTGGGCCGTCTTCAGCAAAGGTGCAAGTAAGGCGGAGGTTCCCCACGTGTGCAACAGGCTACTGCAGGTATTTCACCAGATGTGGAGGTGGTGGTGGTGGAGCATAGTAGGTGGAGATGGTAGTGGAGGTGAAAATATAGGACTAGCAGATAAAACAGATCTTTCACCATGCTGGTGAGGTGGTGGAGGAATTGGAGCTGGTGGAGAGGGGGAAGATCAACACCATCGTGTCCACGATGAGTGCATGCTGACATGGAGCATTGGAGCACCTTCAGCCACAGGTAAGCACCACAGTTCAACAGCACCACCTAAGACTCCAGCACCACCCACCTGATTCCTCTCTCCCAGGATCATAAGGTCATTAGGTTATCTTACCTTACCTCTGACTCTTAATCCATCTTATTTACTCAGTAGATATTAAGGCTTATAAACCATTCAAGGAGATGGGGCTCCTAGTGTAAGAAAACCATCAACACACTGATCATACTATCGTCGATCTTTTCATAATTAGCCACACAGCCCATCCTTTCACAGCTCTATTTAATTTGAATAGAGCGATGATGCTCTCCCAGTGAACCACTTTCTGTTTTCCTTCCTTCCTTTCCTTCAAGGACCCCGGTGGGGCGAACGCTCTGGGGGTTCGTCTGATGGTCCAGCTGCAGTCAGCAGCGCCTAAGTTCTTCCCCCTTTCCTTCTTGATGAAACTGTGGTTTTATTGAGTCTCATGGAACCATGAGGCTGAACCAGACAGAGGGCAGGTGGTTCAGCCTCTGAACCAGACAGAAGGCAGGTGGTTCAGCCTCTGAACCAGACAGAGGGCAGGTGGTTCAGCCTCTGAACCAGACAGAAGGCAGGTGGTTCAGCCTCTGAACCAGACAGAGGGCAGGTGGTTCAGCCTCTGAACCAGACAGAGGGCAGGTGGTTCAGCCTCTGAACCAGACAGAGGGCAGGTGGTTCAGCCTCTGAACCAGACAGAAGGCAGGTGGTTCAGCCTCTGAACCAGACAGAAGGCAGGTGGTTCAGCCTCTGAACCAGACAGAAGGCAGGTGGTTCAGCCTCTGAACCAGACAGAAGGCAGGTGGTTCAGCCTCTGAACCAGACAGAGGGCAGGTGGTTCAGCCTCTGAACCAGACAGAGGGCAGGGAGGGCAGGTGGTTCAGCCTCTGAACCAGACAGAGGGCAGGTGGTTCAGCCTCTGAACCAGACAGAGGGCAGGTGGTTCAGCCTCTGAACCAGACAGAAGGCAGGTGGTTCAGCCTCTGAACCAGACAGAAGGCAGGTGGTTCAGCCTCTGAACCAGACAGAGGGCAGGTGGTTCAGCCTCTGAACCAGACAGAGGGCAGGGAGGGCAGGTGGTTCAGCCTCTGAACCAGACAGAGGGCAGGTGGTTCAGCCTCTGAACCAGACAGAGGGCAGGTGGTTCAGCCTCTGAACCAGACAGAGGGCAGGTGGTTCAGCCTCTGAACCAGACAGAAGGCAGGTGGTTCAGCCTCTGAACCAGACAGAGGGCAGGTGGTTCAGCCTCTGAACCAGACAGAGGG
Organism: Gadus macrocephalus; assembly: GCF_031168955.1. Taxonomy (NCBI): domain Eukaryota; kingdom Metazoa; phylum Chordata; class Actinopteri; order Gadiformes; family Gadidae; genus Gadus; species Gadus macrocephalus. The sequence continues at coordinate 47,156 of NC_082383.1, forward strand.
CAGGTGGTTCAGCCTCTGAACCAGACAGAGGGCAGGTGGTTCAGCCTCTGAACCAGACAGAGGGCAGGTGGTTCAGCCTCTGAACCAGACAGAGGGCAGGTGGTTCAGCCTCTGAACCAGACAGAAGGCAGGTGGTTCAGCCTCTGAACCAGACAGAGGGCAGGGAGGGCAGGTGGTTCAGCCTCTGAACCAGACAGAAGGCAGTGGTTCAGCCTCTGAACCAGACAGAGGGCAGGTGGTTCAGCCTCTGAACCAGACAGAGGGCAGGTGGTTCAGCCTCTGAACCAGACAGAGGGCAGGTGGTTCAGCCTCTGAACCAGACAGAGGGCAGGTGGTTCAGCCTCTGAACCAGACAGAAGGCAGGTGGTTCAGCCTCTGAACCAGACAGAAGGCAGGTGGTTCAGCCTCTGAACCAGACAGAGGGCAGGTGGTTCAGCCTCTGAACCAGACAGAGGGCAGGTGGTTCAGCCTCTGAACCAGACAGAGGGCAGGTGGTTCAGCCTCTGAACCAGACAGAGGGCAGGTGGTTCAGCCTCTGAACCAGACAGAGGGCAGGTGGTTCAGCCTCTGAACCAGACAGAAGGCAGGTGGTTCAGCCTCTGAACCAGACAGAAGGCAGGTGGTTCAGCCTCTGAACCAGACAGAGGGCAGGTGGTTCAGCCTCTGAACCAGACAGAGGGCAGGGAGGGCAGGTGGTTCAGCCTCTGAACCAGACAGAGGGCAGGTGGTTCAGCCTCTGAACCAGACAGAGGGCAGGTGGTTCAGCCTCTGAACCAGACAGAGGGCAGGTGGTTCAGCCTCTGAACCAGACAGAAGGCAGGTGGTTCAGCCTCTGAACCAGACAGAGGGCAGGTGGTTCAGCCTCTGAACCAGACAGAGGGCAGGTGGTTCAGCCTCTGAACCAGACAGAGGGCAGGTGGTTCAGCCTCTGAACCAGACAGAGGGCAGGTGGTTCAGCCTCTGAACCAGACAGAGGGCAGGTGGTTCAGCCTCTGAACCAGACAGAAGGCAGGTGGTTCAGCCTCTGAACCAGACAGAGGGCAGGGAGGGCAGGTGGTTCAGCCTCTGAACCAGACAGAAGGCAGTGGTTCAGCCTCTGAACCAGACAGAGGGCAGGTGGTTCAGCCTCTGAACCAGACAGAGGGCAGGTGGTTCAGCCTCTGAACCAGACAGAGGGCAGGTGGTTCAGCCTCTGAACCAGACAGAGGGCAGGTGGTTCAGCCTCTGAACCAGACAGAAGGCAGGTGGTTCAGCCTCTGAACCAGACAGAAGGCAGGTGGTTCAGCCTCTGAACCAGACAGAGGGCAGGTGGTTCAGCCTCTGAACCAGACAGAGGGCAGGTGGTTCAGCCTCTGAACCAGACAGAGGGCAGGTGGTTCAGCCTCTGAACCAGACAGAGGGCAGGTGGTTCAGCCTCTGAACCAGACAGAAGGCAGGTGGTTCAGCCTCTGAACCAGACAGAGGGCAGGTGGTTCAGCCTCTGAACCAGACAGAGGGCAGGTGGTTCAGCCTCTGAACCAGACAGAAGGCAGGTGGTTCAGCCTCTGAACCAGACAGAAGGCAGGTGGTTCAGCCTCTGAACTAGAGAGAGGGCAGGTGGTTCAGCCTCATGGAACCATGAGGCTGAACCACCTGAGGCTGAACCAGACAGAGGGCAGGTGGTTAGGGTTAGGGGCAGGTGGTTCAGCCGCTGAACAGGACCAGCGAGGTCATCATAGAGGACCGTGTTGAAGGCCCGGGAATGAAGCCAGACATTGGTTCAGGTGGTCAGGGCTGGGTCTGCATGAGTCCCTCCTGACCTGGGCCAGCTAGTCCGGTCTTGGTGAAGAGTCTTCGGTGGACGGCTCTGGGGAAGGCCCCTGATAGGGTGTCTTGCTCTGTCAGTTTCCCCTCTCTCTCACAACCATTTGAGAAGGGAACCAATGAGATCACTGTTAGGGTTCACAAGAAGTTAACAAGAGCCAGTGCTCTGTTTCTACACATGAGGTAGTGCTACTGAATAGTCATATCCCTTCCTCCATTTCCTTAGTAAGATAATGATGTTCTCATTCACCGTTTAGTCATATGAAAACTCATATCAACATACATTGTTCTATTAAATTCCACAGTCTGATTTATTAACATATTTTCCCCATGAGGTAACTGCTGCCTTATTTAACTGAATGATTCTCCATTCCTCGTCATGGTTACATCGTGATGGCTCATCCTTCCTGTTCTCCTCGGAAACAATGGAGCCGGAAAACCATGACAACGTGTTGACCACTCCTATCTGAAGGGCTAACTGAGCTAGCAAGATGGTGGTGGCAGAGATGTGGTGGAGGTGGAGGTGGTGCTGATGGAGGTGGCGGGGACTTCCTGAGGCACCCTCCCACAGACAAGGACATCCTGTCTGCCAGAGACTACAGTCACACACCGTTCTTAATAACAGATTCACAACTGCTGCTGCTCATTCTATGAAGATCGGTCGTACAAAAAGTTAAGCAAAACTTTGAAGAATGGAAATATGGAAGAATAAATTTGATTCTCGAAATCTTCTCAGGAAACTTCTTGAGGAGGTGAAGAGGTTCAGTTATTCATTGTTTGCATTTCATCTATAGCCAGGTATCAACAACAGGCCGTCACATTCAACATGGGATTGATAAAAGCGTCTGTTAAATGCCCTAAATGTAAATGTACACAACTAGGAATTATCTGTGAGACGTGTCGTGTGATTGGTTGTCCAAAATGGTGGAGACCCGCGACTTCCTGGTGGACGATGTGGAGTTTGAGAGGCTGAGGTGAGACCAATCAACACCATTGTGAACTGACCAATTAACACCATTGTGAACTGACCAATTAACCCAGCGACAAAGAAAGAAGAGGAAGAAAAACAGATAATGACCTCAGGCCGAGCGGGTCCCAGTAATACTGTGAATTGGTCCTGCAGGGAGACGGAAGAGGACAGAGACATGGCTGACTTCCTTCAGTCCAAGTTCCCCAGGAGAGTGGAGAGGAAAGGTGAGTCTGGGCGGTTGAGTCGTGCACCAGAAACAACTAAAGTAATGGAAGGAAAGTCATGATTATTCATGTAATAATCTGGTTAAGCGGAAGTCAAATTAATATTCCACCAGATTCACTTTTGCAGTCATACACACTTTATTTTTTATCATGACAGTCAAAGTGACCATTGAGATAGACAGATAGAATCCAACTTGTATGCCTTGATCATGTTTCTGTTCTTCAGGTGTTTGTCCCCACTCAGAGCGAGCCTCTGGAGATAAGGAACCCAAGTCCTCCGTCACAAAGACTGGCCTCGCACTGCTCAGGGAATGCTGCGGCCTCACCTGCTCCGTCATGTGAACGTGGTGTGTGTGTGTGTGTGTGTGTGTGTGTGTGTGTGTGTGTGTGTGTGTGTGTGTGTGTGTGTGTGTGTGTGTGTGTGTGTGTGTGTGTGTGTGTGTGTGTGTGTTTTTGTGTAATATAAGAGGATGAAATGTATGTTCAGATCTGCTGTGATATTCTGTGTGTTATGCAGTAATGGACAACTTGAAGATGTATGGATTGTTTTAGTTTTTCTTCAGTATCTAAGAATATAATCTCATTATTTTTGACAAATAAATATCAGAAAAATAATAAATACTAGTAGTCCTCTCTGTATTGAAATGTCAGATTAAAGTAACTGGGCAAAGTGATCCTTCCTCCCAGAATGAGATGCTTGGAGCACAGGTCATGACACACATGACACATTGTAAGCAAACCAGTCTGGACAATGTGTAGAAGGCTTTCAGTCATTTAAGAGTTGTCTGAATTTCCTCATGAGACAGAATCCTGTCCGGCTCTTCTGTAGGAGACCAGAGCTTTCCTCGTGTCTTTTCTTCATAACATTTCTTGTTGGAAAAAGCAATTTGATCGAGTGGATGCCAGATTGGTTTGTGAACCCCCTCCTTTACAGCAGCAGACTAGAGATGATGAGTTCTTGTGGCTAAGCAGTGGAGCGAGAACAGCAGGGTTAGCATAAGGGTTAGTGGTTAGGGTTAGTAGTTAGGGTTAGATTTAGGGTTAGGGTTAAGGAGTAATGAAGCTGATATGAAGCAGATACCATCAGAGCCCCTTTCAGACCTCTAACCCTAACCCTAACCTCGTGTTGCATCGGTCTCTCATATGAAAATCTGTGGACGCTTTGATGGTGATTGTTCTGTAGTATCTGCTGCTTTCAATGTCCTGGACCTTTAAATTAACTAATAGATAAATACAATAATACAAAAGAAGAGACACTGTATAAACCCGGTCCACATGCAGAGTTGAGATATCTCCACAGGATCTGAATCAAACATCAGGGCAGCACATATTCAGAGTCATCACTTGTTGATAGTTTTCGGTTTACAGGCTGTTGGCCTAGACAGTGTTGAGTGAAATAATGTTTTGAGACGAACTGGAAAATTGCTTTCCCTTCCCTTATCTTTCATCCGAATATTTTACAAACATAACGCAATGTGATATGAAGTGAAACAGCGTCCCCGTGTGGCAGATATATATACGTGCCGCACTATTTATTGCGATTTACAGCGGTAAAATGGATTAAACCAAATAATTAACTAAATGTGTTGGTTCATCACATTAATTTGTTTATATTCGCTATATTATAATGTAACAATTTACACTATTAGTCACTTGATCCAATCACATGCCATTTAACTGGGTGGACTGGTACTGGTAAGAATGACAGCGTCACAGTGCGTGGTACTGCCCCTTTAAGGAATGACGCAACCCGGTTGAACTGGGGCTCCGGGTCGTTTGTGTGTGTGTGTGTGTGTGTGTGTGTGTGTGTGTGAGCGGACTCTGAATCAACCGCATCTATTGTCGGGACGGGACTCTGGCGCTGGCCGCTCCGGTTCGGCTTCGGTCGGTGGTGCGAAGGAGAAGATGGAGTTTTTAATCGGAAACCTTTTCAGCACGCCGATTGGCACTCGGATTGGTAAACTGCGTTAATGGAGCACTAGTGTCAGTCTGTTATCCTGGGAGGCACACAGACGCCCCTCACAGCACGGGGAACACCTTCCTGTTACCCGGGATCCTCCAGACGCCCCGGGAGCCAGGGGCGCGTTTAGGGAAATGGGTTTAAATCCATGAAACGATATTTAATGCATTGACAACCGAAACGCGTCCGAGGCAGGGCTGTAATTATGCAGATTGACAGCTCAACGCTGGTTAATTGCTTGACTGACGCGTTCACGACACAATAGCGACACTTCTGGGGCGGGACGGAGAGATGTAATCCCCAAATTGATTGGCTGTAAATCCTTCATAGTGGGACCGAGCGAAAGTGGCACACATCCTCACGATTCAAACTGGGTCAGGAAGGTGGACCGACGTTGGTCCGTCCAAAAGATATCCACGAAGTGCAGTCATTGGTTGAAATGTGTTTAGAAATTAATTGTAATGACTGCCTACCATGTAATGAGCATATAATAATAAATGAAGTGACGTGGTGTGTCTGTTCTCCAGAGCTCGCCACCAGCTCCAGCCTGCAGTCGGAGGACTGGGCCCTCACCATGGAGATCTGCGACCTGGTCAACGGCTCGGAGGAGGGGTGTGTGTGGACTGCATTATGCATTATGCATCAGCTGATCGTGGATCTGCAGGATGCATTAATAACGGGTCAGGACGCTAAGTGTTGTGTGAATCCACAGGCCCAGAGACGCAGTCAAAGCAGTAAGGAGACGGATTGTGGGCAACAAGAACTTTAAGGAGGTTATGTACACACTGTCGGTGAGCATTCCTTCAACTCATAATAATGGTTAATCACTGTTCTCTTGTACGACCTGATTGGTTTAGCTGTCCTCTCCTGTAAACCCTGATTGGCTGATCATTCTGCGCCTGTAAACCCTGATTGGCTGATCATTCTGCCCCTGTAAACCCTGATTGGCTGATCATTCTGCCCCTGTAAACCCTGATTGGCTGATAATTCTGCCCCTGTGGTTGGCCCGACTCCATCTCTCCTTGTCGGCCCCAGGTCCTGGAGGCCTGTGTGAAGAACTGCGGCCACAGGTTCCACGTGCTGGTGTCCACGCGGGAGTTTATCGAGGCCGTCCTGGTCCGGGCCATCATCCCCAGGAACAACCCCCCGCTGGTTCTGCACGACCGCGTGCTCAGCCTGATCCAGGTGAGCCACGCGTCATGTGACCTTAGTCACATGTGAGGTGAGGCGAGGTGATATTTAAGGCATGGACAGGGAACAGGGTTCTGGGTTCTCTTCTCACTGCCTCCTCCTGGTTTTCTTCCCGACGGCGTTCTGGGTGAAGGCGTGGGCCGATGCGTTCCGCAGCTCCCCCGACCTGACCGGGGTGGTGTCGGTCTACGAGGACCTGCGGAGGAAAGGCCTCGACTTCCCCGTGGTGCAGCTCGACGGGAACTCAACCAGCAACCCCGAGGCGCGCAAGGTGACCGGAAAGACAGCCTAGCTGTTAGAGACGTACTAGAGACACCTGACACAGAACCCATGAAACAGAACCCTGACACAGAACCCTGACACAGAACCCTGACACAGAACCCATGACGCAGAACCCATGACGCAGAACCCATGACGCAGAACCCATGACGCAGAACCCATGACACAGAACCCTGACACAGAACCCTGACACAGAACCCTTACTCTGAACCACTGACACAGAACCCTTACCCTGAACCCCTTACACAGAACCCTTACCCTGAACCCATGACACAGAACCCTTACCCTGAACCCATGCCACAGAACTGTGATCAGGACAGAATGAACGGGGAGAACTTAAAAATGTGATTGGCTCGTGCAATCATTACAAGACCGGCGAACCAGCTGTGAGTTTTGTTTGTTACAAGCGTTGTATGATGGGTTGGAGGTGATATGATCAAGTAGAGGAAGTCCTCAGCTCTCCGTCCCATGGTGTCTTAACGCATATCCTGGGAGGGGGTCTGGTCTGGGTTCTCCTGTCTGGTCTGGGTTCTCCTGTCTGGTCTGGTCTGGGTTCTCCTGTCTGGTCTGGGTTCTCCTGTCTGGTCTGGGTTCTCCTGTCTGGTCTGGTCTGGGTTCTCCTGTCTGGTCTGGGTTCTCCTGTCTGGTCTGGGTTCTCCTGTCTGGTCTGGTCTGGGTTCTCCTGTCTGGTCTGGGTTCTCCTGTCTGGTCTGGGTTCTCCTGTCTGGTCTGGGTTCTCCTGTCTAGTCTGGGTTCTCCTGTCTGGTCTGGGTTCTCCTGTCTGGTCTGGTCTGGGTTCTCCTGTCTGGTCTGGGTTCTCCTGTCTGGTCTGGGTTCTCCTGTCTAGTCTGGGTTCTCCTGTCTGGTCTGGGTTCTCCTGTCTGGTCTGGTCTGGGTTCTCCTGTCTGGTCTGGTCTGGGTTCTCCTGTCTGGTCTGGTCTGGGTTCTCCTGTCTGGTCTGGGTTCTCCTTTCTGGTCTGGGTTCTCCTGTCTGGTCTGGGTTCTCCTGTCTAGTCTGGGTTCTCCTGTCTGGTCTGGGTTCTCCTGTCTGGTCTGGGTTCTCCTGTCTAGTCTGGATTATCCGGTCTGGTCTGGGTTCTCCTGTCTGGTCTGGTCTGGGTTCTCCTGTCTGGTCTGGGTTCTCCTGTCTGGTCTGGGTTCTCCTGTCTGGTCTGGGTTCTCCTGTGGTGACTCTGTGCTTTCGCTCAGCAGAGCTTGCCTGTGAACGGGGCTCTGTCCATCCCCCCCCACCGGCCCCCCTCCCAGCAGGATCACCGTGTCTTCAGCCCCGACCAGGTGATGGTGCCCCCTGGTCCCTCAGACGCCGGGTTCGATGCATGATGAAACCGTGTTGACTCTGAGACGGGCTGGCCGTCTGAGGCCTTCAGCTCTCTCTAAAGTTTCTTACTTGGTCGTCGTTCTCTCTCTGGCTCGTTTGCCGTTAGCCTAAAGGTCTGTCGTGGTTTAGCGCAGGCACCCTGGGTCCATTGTGCTCAGACTCTACATTCTGCGCAGGTGAAGAAGCTGAAGGCGGACATGGGGGGGGTGCAGAGCGACCTCACCATCATGGCCGACATGATGAGTCAGCTGGACCCCGTCACCGCCGCTCACACAGACGTGGAGAGGCTTCAGGTAAGACCGCAGCGTTCTGCGGCAACACTGGTTCCTGTGTTTCCACCGTCAGACCGATCGATGCACCGCGCCCCGTCCAACTGGGCGGACCACATATCTGAATGTGGTCCAGCCTGCTGGGTCGGGTTCTGTTGCTAACGTTCACGCTGAAGCTTTTGCTAAACCAAGTGGCCCTTGTGACTCCGCCCCTGGCCTCCTACTGGTCCTCAGGTCTTCAGGCCCTGTGTCTCAGGTTCCTCTGTGTCCCAGCAGCAGCTGTACCTGGTCTGCAAGGCGATGCAGGACCGCATCCTGGAGATGGTCCCTCGTCTCAGCGAGGAGCAGCTGATCGAGGAGCTGCTGGCGGTAAACGATGAGATGAACACCACCTTCGCCCGCTATCAGAGGTCATTGTTGGGGACAGTGGAATGTTTTTTATATTATTAAAAAGAAAAGTTATTTATTTTTATAAATATGTTTTTAATTGTGTTCAGTAACTATGAGTCCCATCTTCACAGGTTTGAAAGACAAATGACCAACGGGGAAAGCACAACGCCAAAGGTAAGTCTGTTCCGGAAATGCGTGTTAAATCCACACGTTCCCCCCCCCATCTAATGCCACGCATAATTGAATGTGTCATTATCTCTCAGACCCCCACTTATGTCAACTTGACTGAACTGGGGCTGGCCAGCAACTCTGTCGACCAATCAGACGTCTTTAACCAATTCCCAGTTGAGGCTGTGTCCAGCCAGTTTGTTAACCTGAGTAAGTAGCTACAGCTCACATGTTCGTAGCCACGTCTCCCCCACCCAGAGGACCTACCTTGCAGGTTTGGCACTTTGCTGCACAGAAGTTATTTTATGGCCAATGGAATGAATCCCTGAATTCCTAAGTAAAGGCTCAACATCTGGACCCTCTAGCTGTAGTTGGCATGAAGAAACCATCCCTAACATGTTTAGTCACCTCTAGTGTTCATATAACTAACTACTTACTACTAACTAACCCTCTCTGTACAGGTACCCGGGAATCGGACTCGGATGCAGATTTTCCTCAAACAAACTCTGAATCTCATCTCAGAGGAAGGTAAACATCTTGACACGTTTCAGAGAGACCCCGAGAGAGCGAATGGTTCAGAGAAATACAGTAATGATAAGTTAATATAGCTGTAACGCACATTATCGACGAATCACTTTCATTCCAAACTCTTCCCTCAACAAACTTTAAATGATGGCATTCCAGAAGATTCTGATATTGTATTGTCGTGGAATGTTGACGTGACTTCATTTGAAGCACATCGTCGTAGGACTCCAGCGATGCGGGCCGCTGGCAGACTGGTTCTAAATGATAACGGGGCCTATGACTATATCGGTACTGATGCTGGCTCCACCTGTGTTGCCATGGTAGCTGACCCAGCGTGTGTTTCAGTGAGCCGGGGGGAGATGCTGTCCAGGGCGTGGCCAGCGCCCACGCTCACTGCATCCAGACTCATGGAATGGTAAATAGACAACCTCAAAACCTTTTCCTCAACATGTTCCGTTTAGATTGATGAACGTTATGCTGCTTGGGTGGGGGTTAACCGAGGTTAGAATTGGAAACGGCTTGGATTATTTTACAGAGAACAGCAAAATAAATGCTTCAAATAATTTTCCACACACAAAATGTGAACGTATCAATAATTTCGGGTTTATATGAAAACATTTGAGCTTATCTGCTTGGTACACGCTGCTGTCACAAGGGAGGATAAATTAATTATCACGAGTAATGATGGCTTTCTCAACCGCCATGTTGCAGAATCAGATTATAACCCACTGTTTACAACTAAGCCACCACTACTTGATGAGTAAACGGGTCTCAGTGCCGGTATAAAGTATGCATTCACAAACAAACTGGCTGGTGAGAAACTTAACTAGAGCAAAAGTTCATGAATGAACGAACTAAATGAATTCCAAAAATGGGAAGTAGATGCAAATGCATGATATGGATAGCAAGCAGCGCATTAAGGTCAAACACGGACACACGCTCAGCTCAGTAGGTCCAACATAGGGCCAGCCCTATGGAAACAACAGTGATGTAGGGTAGTAACTATAAGGGTTAGGGTTAGGGTACTGTAGTAACTATAGGGTTAGGGTACTATAGTAACTATTAGGGTTATGGTACTATACTGTAGTAACTATAAGGGTTAGGGTTAGGGTACTGTAGTAACTATAGGGTTAGGGTACTATAGTAACTATTAGGGTTATGGTACTATACTGTAGTAACTATAAGGGTTAGGGTTAGGGTACTGTAGTAACTATAGGGTTAGGGTACTATAGTAACTATAAGGGTTATGGTACTATAGTAACTATTAGGGTTAGGGTACTATACTATAGTAACTATAAGGGTTAGGGTACTGTAGTAACTATAGGGTTAGGGTACTATAGTAACTATTAGGGTTAGGGTACTGTAGTAACTATAAGGGTTATGGTACTATAGTAACTATAGGGTTAGGGTACTATACTGTAGTAACTATTAGGGTTAGGGTACTATAGTAACTATAAGGGTTATGGTACTATACTATAGTAACTATAAGGGTTAGGGTACTATAGTAACTATTAGGGTTAGGGTACTATAGTAACTATTAGGGTTATGGTACTATACTGTAGTAACTATAAGGGTTAGGGTACTATAGTAACTATTAGGGTTAGGGTACTATAGTAACTATTAGGGTTAGGGTACTATAGTAACTATTAGGGTTATGGTACTATACTGTAGTAACTATAAGGGTTAGGGTTAGGGTACTATAGTAACTATTAGGGTTAGGGTACTATAGTAACTATTAGGGTTATGGTACTATACTGTAGTAACTATAAGGGTTAGGGTACTATAGTAACTATTAGGGTTAGGGTACTATAGTAACTATTAGGGTTAGGGTACTATAGTAACTATTAGGGTTATGGTACTATACTGTAGTAACTATAAGGGTTAGGGTACTATAGTAACTATTAGGGTTATGGTACTATACTGTAGTAACTATAAGGGTTAGGGTACTATAGTAACTATAGGGTTAGGGTACTATAGTAACTATTAGGGTTAGGGTACTGTAGTAACTATAAGGGTTAGGGTACTATAGTAACTAGGGTTAGGGTACTATACTGTAGTAACTATAAGGGTTAGGGTACTATAGTAACTATAAGGGTTATGGTACTATAGTAACTATAGGGTTAGGGTACTATAGTAACTATTAGGGTTAGGGTACTATAGTAACTATTAGGGTTATGGTACTATAGTAACTATTAGGGTTAGGGTACTATAGTAACTATAAGGGTTATGGTACTATAGTAACTATAGGGTTAGGGTACTATAGTAACTATTAGGGTTAGGGTACTATAGTAACTATTAGGGTTATGGTACTATAGTAACTATTAGGGTTAGGGTACTATAGTAACTATTAGGGTTAGGGTACTATACTATAGTAACTATAAGGGTTAGGGTACTATAGTAACTATTAGGGTTAGGGTACTATAGTAACTATTAGGGTTAGGGTACTATAGTAACTATAAGGGTTATGGTACTATAGTAACTATTAGGGTTATGGTACTATAGTAACTATTAGGGTTAGGGTACTATAGTAACTATTAGGGTTATGGTACTATAGTAACTATTAGGGTTAGGGTACTATAGTAACTATTAGGGTTAGGGTACTATAGTAACTATTAGGGTTAGGGTACTATAGTAACTATTAGGGTTATGGTACTATACTATAGTAACTATAAGGGTTAGGGTACTATAGTAACTATTAGGGTTATGGTACTATAGTAACTATTAGGGTTAGGGTACTATAGTAACTATTAGGGTTATGGTACTATAGTAACTATTAGGGTTAGGGTACTATAGTAACTATTAGGGTTATGGTACTATAGTAACTATTAGGGTTAGGGTACTATAGTAACTATTAGGGTTATGGTACTATAGTAACTATTAGGGTTAGGGTACTATAGTAACTATTAGGGTTATGGTACTATAGTAACTATTAGGGTTAGGGTACTATAGTAACTATTAGGGTTATGGTACTATACTATAGTAACTATAAGGGTTAGGGTACTATAGTAACTATTAGGGTTAGGGTACTATAGTAACTATAAGGGTTATGGTACTATAGTAACTATTAGGGTTATGGTACTATAGTAACTATTAGGGTTAGGGTACTATAGTAACTATTAGGGTTAGGGTACTATAGTAACTATTAGGGTTAGGGTACTATAGTAACTATTAGGGTTATGGTACTATACTATAGTAACTATAAGGGTTAGGGTACTATAGTAACTATAAGGGTTATGGTACTATAGTAACTATTAGGGTTAGGGTACTATAGTAACTATTAGGGTTATGGTACTATACTATAGTAACTATAAGGGTTAGGGTACTATAGTAACTATTAGGGTTATGGTACTATAGTAACTATTAGGGTTAGGGTACTATAGTAACTATTAGGGTTAGGGTACTATACTGTAGTAACTATAAGGGTTAGGGTACTATAGTAACTAGGGTTAGGGTACTATACTGTAGTAACTATAAGGGTTAGGGTACTATAGTAACTATTAGGGTTATGGTACTATAGTAACTATTAGGGTTAGGGTACTATAGTAACTATTAGGGTTATGGTACTATAATAACTATTAGGGTTAGGGTACTATAGTAACTATTAGGGTTAGGGTACTATAGTAACTATTAGGGTTATGGTACTATAGTAACTATTAGGGTTAGGGTACTATAGTAACTATTAGGGTTAGGGTACTATAGTAACTATTAGGGTTATGGTACTATACTGTAGTAACTATAAGGGTTAGGGTACTATAGTAACTATTAGGGTTAGGGTACTATAGTAACTATAAGGGTTATGGTACTATACTGTAGTAACTATAAGGGTTAGGGTTAGGGTACTATAGTAACTATAAGGGTTAGGGTACTATAGTAACTATTAGGGTTATGGTACTATACTGTAGTAACTATAAGGGTTAGGGTACTGTAGTAACTATAAGGGTTATGGTACTATACTGTAGTAACTATAAGGGTTAGGGTTAGGGTACTATAGTAACTATAAGGGTTAGGGTACTATAGTAACTATTAGGGTTATGGTACTATACTGTAGTAACTATAAGGGTTAGGGTTAGGGTACTATAGTAACTATAAGGGTTAGGGTACTATAGTAACTATTAGGGTTAGGGTACTATAGTAACTATTAGGGTTAGGGTACTATACTGTAGTAACTATAAGGGTTAGGGTACTATAGTAACTATAAGGGTTATGGTACTATAGTAACTATTAGGGTTAGGGTACTATACTGTAGTAACTATAAGGGTTAGGGTTAGGGTACTATAGTAACTATAAGGGTTAGGGTACTATAGTAACTATTAGGGTTAGGGTACTATACTGTAGTAACTATAGGGTTAGGGTACTATAGTAACTATAAGGGTTAGGGTACTATAGTAACTATAAGGGTTATGGTACTATAGTAACTATTAGGGTTAGGGTACTATACTGTAGTAACTATAAGGGTTAGGGTTAGGGTACTATAGTAACTATAAGGGTTATGGTACTATAGTAACTATTAGGGTTAGGGTACTATAGTAACTATTAGGGTTAGGGTACTATACTGTAGTAACTATAAGGGCTAGGGTTAGGGTACTATACTGTAGTAACTATAAGGGTTAGGGTACTGTAGTAACTATAAGGGTTATGGTACTATACTGTAGTAACTATAAGGGTTAGGGTTAGGGTACTATAGTAACTATAAGGGTTAGGGTACTATAGTAACTATTAGGGTTAGGGTACTATACTGTAGTAACTATAAGGGTTAGGGTTAGGGTACTATAGTAACTATAAGGGTTAGGGTACTATAGTAACTATTAGGGTTAGGGTACTATAGTAACTATTAGGGTTAGGGTACTATACTGTAGTAACTATAAGGGTTAGGGTTAGGGTACTATAGTAACTATAAGGGTTATGGTACTATAGTAACTATTAGGGTTAGGGTACTATAGTAACTATTAGGGTTAGGGTACTATACTGTAGTAACTATAAGGGCTAGGGTTAGGGTACTATACTGTATTCACTAAAAGGGTTAGGGTACTATAGTAACTATTAGGGTTAGGGTTAGGGTACTATAGTAACTATTAGGGTTAGGGTACTATAGTAACTATAAGGGTTAGGGTTAGGGTACTATAGTAACTATAAGGGTTATGGTACTATAGTAACTATTAGGGTTAGGGTACTATACTGTAGTAACTATAAGGGCTAGGGTTAGGGTACTATACTGTATTCACTAAAAGGGTTAGGGTACTATAGTAACTATTAGGGTTAGGTTACTAGGGACATCAACCAGGACCTGTATTCACTCAGGGCGGGAAACTAATTGATTCATGTAAGAATCGTCACTCTTATCTTAACTAAATCTATTTAGGTTTGGCTTTGTGTTTTTACGTGGTTATTGGTTAAAATAACTAAAACAATAGAACATTTAACCTGCTTTCATGCCATCATTTGCGACTCTGCCTTTTAAGTGCACAGTTGACGGGAGTGGATCCTTTACGCGTCACTATGAACTAAAACTAACCCTAACCCTATGAACTGAAACTAACCCTAACCCTATGAACTGAAACTTACCCTAACCCTATGAACTGAAACTAACCCTAACCCTATGAACTGAAACTAACCCTAACCCTATGAACTGAACGGAATAGTTTGGAATCGATTCAGAATCTAATCATGACCCCATCGTAGATGTGTCTAACGGTGACCTGGTCACCTGGTTGAGTGTCTAAGCCTGACCACCTGATGGAGTGTCTAACCCCGACCTGGTCACTAGCGGTGACCAGCTCCCTAGCGTTGCCTGGTCAACTGGTTGAGTGTCTAAAGACCTGACCATCTGATTGAGTGTATATCGGCTACCTGGTTGAGTGTCTAAGCCTGACCTGGTCACTATCGGTGACCTGGTCACTAGCGGTGACCTGGTCATCTGGTTGAGTGTCTAAGCCTGACCTGGTCACTAGCGGTGACCTGGTCACTAGCGGTGACCTGGTCATCTGGTTGAGTGTCTAAGCCTGACCTGGTCACTAGCGGTGACCAGGTCACCTGGTTGAGTGTCTAAGCCTGACCACCTGATCTTTGTTTGAAGGACCCCAGCCGCAGCCTGTCTCCGTACTCTGACTGGATGGTTAGGAGGGGAATGGTGGGTGGTGTCTGGAAGCAGGGGGTTGTGGGCGTTTCATGGCTGCCCCCGTTCTGATCACCTTGTCTTGTTTTTATTTGGCTCCCAGTTCATCCCTGCT
>NC_082383.1:67500-124661 GCF_031168955.1 Gadus macrocephalus
CATGTCCAACGGGGGGCAGTAAAGCACGATAAAATGAGGGATCCCAGCTTTAGAAATAAAAGAAGAAGTCTCATCCACGTTTGATTGGCGCTTCCAGCGACGCCCTCAGATTACGTGCGTGGTCACGTCGTGCGTGACGTTCATGCCTACGCGTGGAGTGTTTGGTAACAGTTGCCGACAACAGTCTGACAGCTTCGGACCATGTCTCTCCTGCCTGCCGTCCGGGGTCTGCTGAGACCCCTCAGGTGCGTCCTGACGCCCCCCGCCCCTCCGCGGCGCGGCCACGCGGCTGTCGCCGACGCGAGAGCGATTCTTGAGAGCGAACTGGAAGGGATCCGAGTGGCAGGAACCTGGAAAGGAGAACGGATCATCACGTCGAAGCAAGGTCCCAGGATCAACGTGGACGGCAGTCGTGGCAGTGAGTAGGAGATCAACGACAGCATTAAGCATACATTTATTAATAATTTTCAATCCGCTGCCTCGCATCCACAGTGTTTCCACAGTTTTGGAGTAAAGACTCGTCCATGTTCATACTTTGACGACACTGATCTTATAGCGTGTGTGTTGATCAAATAAGTGCTGAACTCGCCCCCTGAGCCGGGCTCCTATCGCCTGATCTGTGCCGTGTTGCTCTTGTTCATTCTTCGTTAAAGGTCGTGTTGCAGGGTTTATTTTTCAACGAATTTGTGCAATTTGCTTGGTGGTATTTAAGATTTTAAAATTATTTATTGTATTTAATGTTGTTAGGTATCACAGTACGGAATGTAATACGAAAAAGTAGGTACTATTTCAGGTAGGTACTATTGCTATTGATTCCCCCAGAATGCATTGCATGACGTCACGTTGGGGAGACACGGACCAAAGCCGCATTGAGACCCTTGAGAGTAGAGAGTAGTAAGAGAGTGTTCAGCAGATTATACAGATACAAAGATAGATGCATAGATATTATATATAGTTAGTTTATGCTACACGTGAACTTCCTAAGATGGCGTAATTTGATTGGTTCGCTATCTCGTGAAGCAGCGTAGCCTTGGAGTTGGATAAGTTGGAGTGATTGTGTAGTACGGGCGTGCGAGAGTGAGGGAGAGAGCACACCCGCCGTGATGATGTTTGGCTTGTTGTGGGCTGTCTGTCAGCATCCGCCGGGTTGGACGGTGTGCTTTGTGTACGTGTTCAATGTACATCTGTCTGGTCGTCTTTGCGGTAGATTGATGGTTAAATAATGTCACACCACGATCGGTTATACTTGCCGGCACTCATTTGCAAGTGCACTGATTGCTGTCCGTTAGAAAACACCTGTTACTGCCAAAAACGACAAAAACTGGACTTTAACACTATTTTTGAGACATTTTATAAATGATACACATATTTTGAGTGCTTTATGTACCCATTAATCAAAACTTCCGGTTAACCTGCACGTAGGCCTTTAAGCCTTGCGGATGACGTGCTGATGTGTGAACATCAGCACGTCATCCGCAAGTCTATTGGCTCTGCCCTGCTCACTCATGTGTTGAAACTATGTCGACCCCACAATCTCCACAAAGTATCTCCTTTTAATGTTTGTGATTGTACGTCTGTTTCTGTCTCCGTTACTCTCTCTGTGTCCGACTCTCTTCTCCTTCCTCACTCCAGCAATCTTGAATTTCTGTGCCAACAACTACCTGGGTCTGTCCAGCCACCCAGAGGTGGTGCAGGCGGGGGTGGATGCTCTGAACACCTACGGGGCCGGTCTGAGCTCCGTCAGGTTCATCTGTGGCACTCAGGTACAAGGTTATACTCACCCACTCACTCACTCACTCACCCTCTCACTCAGCCACCCCATGGGGCAGCAGGTGCCCTCACCCTGACTCTCTGAACTCCTCAGGATCTCCACAAGGAGCTGGAGAGGAGGCTGGCTGAGTTCCATGAGAGGGAGGACTGCATCCTGTACGCCAGCTGCTTCGACGCCAACGCCGGCCTGTTTGAGGTCAGGGGTCAAAACGGGGCTGTTTGAGGTCAGGGGTCAAAACGGGGCCGTTTGAGGTCAGGGGTCAAAACGGGGCTGTTTGAGGTCAGGGGTCAACGCGGGGCTGTTTGAGGTCAGGGGTCAACGTGGGGCTGTTTGAGATCAGGGGTCAACGTGGGGCTGTTTGAGGTCAGGGGTCAACACGGGGCTGTTTGAGGTCAGGGGTCAACGCGGGGCTGTTTGAGGTCAGGGGTCAACGCGGGGCTGTTTGAGGTCAGGGGTCAACGCGGGGCTGTTTGAGGTCAGGGGTCAACGCGGGGCTGTTTGAGGTCAGGGGTCAACGCGGGGCTGTTCGAGGTCAGGGGTCAACGCGGGGCTGTTTGAGGTCAGGGGGGAATTGGGGTCCTGTGTTTACCGGGGGGAGTTACCAGCCCAGCCCTGACCCCCCCACCCCCCAGGTGCTGCTGGGGCCGGAGGACGCGGTGCTGTCTGACGAGCTGAACCACGCCTCCATCATCGACGGGATCCGGCTCTGCCGCGCAAAGAGGCTGCGCTACAAACACATGAGCCTGGAGGACCTGGAGGCCCGCCTGCAGGAGGCCCAGGTAGGAGACCGCCCGGTAGGAGACCGCCCGGTAGGAGACCGCCCGGTAGGAGACCCCCAGGCAGGAGACCGCCCGGTAGGAGACCCCCCGGTAGGAGACCCCCCGGTAGGAGACTGCCCGGTAGGAGACTGCCCGGTAGGAGACCGCCCGGTAGGAGACCCCCAGGTAGGACACCGCCCGGTAGGAGACCGCCCGGTAGGAGACCGCCCGGTAGGAGACCCCCAGGTAGGAGACCCCCAGGTAGGAGACCGCCCGGTAGGGGACCCCCAGGTAGGACACCGCCCGGTAGGAGACCCCCAGGTAGGAGACCCCCAGGTAGGAGACCGCCCGGTAGGGGACCGCCCGGTAGGAGACTGCCCGGTAGGAGACCCCCAGGTAGGAGACCGCCCGGTAGGGGACCCCCAGGTAGGAGACCCCCAGGTAGGAGACCGCCCGGTAGGGGACCGCCCGGTAGGAGACCCCCAGGTAGGAGACCGCCCGGTAGGAGACCCCCAGGCAGGAGACCCCCAGGTAGTAGACCGCCCGGTAGGAGACCCCCAGGTAGGAGACCGCCCGGTAGGGGACCCCCAGGTAGGAGACCCCCAGGTAGGAGACCCCCAGGTAGGAGACCGCCCGGTAGGAGACCCCCAGGCAGGAGACCCCCAGGCAGGAGACCCCCAGGTAGGAGACCCCCAGGTAGGAGACCGCCCGGTAGGAGACCCCCCGGTAGGAGACCCCCAGGTAGGAGACCCCCAGGTAGGAGACCGCCCGGTAGGAGACCCCCAGGCAGGAGACCCCCAGGTAGGAGACCCCCAGGTAGGAGACCCCCAGGTAGGAGACCGCCCGGTAGGAGACCCCCCGGTAGGAGACCATGATGAGGGCTGCTTGGAGCACCAAGGGTTGGGGAGGAGTTAGACTTTTCTTGTAAATCCTTTTTTAAGAAATGGATCATGCTACTTCTTGGAAGATTTTGTAATTTTCCTATTACCACATTCATATGACGTGCCACCGCATGGTGCGGCATCGCCCGTCCTGTACCCCTCCCCCTCAGAACCCGGAGGGCGGCGTCCTTCTGAGGTCACAGCTGTTAACTTTAAGCTGTTGGCCTTAACCCTAACCCTCCATGATCATGAAGTCCAGCTTTTATATTCTTTGCTCCGCTGATCTTAACTGCTTTTGTGCCCCGCTTTTTCACCCCTCCTCCACCCCCCCCGCCCCCCGCCCCCCCCCCCCAGTCGTCCCGCATGCGTCTGGTTGTGACCGACGGGGTGTTCTCCATGGACGGGGACGTGGCCCCGCTGGAGGGGATCTGCACGCTGGCCGAGCGCTACGGGGCGCTGGTCTTCATCGACGAGTGCCACGCCACCGGCTTCCTGGGCGCCCGCGGCAGGTGGGCTCAGACCGCAGACCCTTAGGGTCTCTTTGGGGTCCTCTTGGGGTCCCCTCCGTCCCTTAGGGTCCTCTGATGGGGTCCTCTGAGCCGACAGGATGTAGGAGACAGGAGGTAGGAGACAGGGAGCTATCCTTAGGGTCCTCTTTGGGGTGCCCTTGGGGTCCCCTCCGGCCCTTAGGGTCCTCTGATGGGGTCCTCTGAGCGATGATGAGATGTTGATACGAGGCCTGGATGAGGATCATCACTGATAGAAGCTCAGAGGACACACCGAGTGCCCCTCCCAGGACGCTCTTGGTGTGGTGAACTACTGGTGATCCTAGGCTGTTTTGGGAGGTTCTTATTTTTTAGCAACGAAATGATTGCCCAAAAACAGTCTTTACTGTCCCTGTCCCAATCAGCTGTCTTTTTCTCGGCACAAAGTGTTGTGAACACTTTTAAACACTGCAAGGCCAAAACAAGTCTGGGCCCGGACAACATTGGTAGCCATGTCCTTTCTTGTTGTGCAGAACAGCTATGCCCCATCTTTTATTATATTTTTAATCAATCTTTGTGTCAACAGAAGGTCCCTGACTTATGGAAAAAGTCAACTATAGTCCCTGTTGCAAAGCACAATCACCCCAAGACTTTATATGATTACAGACCCATAGCCCTCACGTTACTTGTGATGAAGTCCTCTGAAAAGCTGATCAAAAGAGAACTGTCATTTAGGGTTAGGGTCCCTAACCCTAACCCTAACCCTAACTGTCATTTAGGACGAACAGCCTCCTCGACCCACTGCAGTTTGCATACAGACTCAACAGAGGGGTCCAGGATGGAACAGTACTTAACCTCATCCTCAAACACCTTGAGGGTAACAAAAAACCTGCCAGACTACTGTTAGTGGACTTCTCGTCAGCCTTTAACACCATTCAGCCCCTCCTGCTGGTTGAGAAGCTGCTGCATCAGTTCAAGCTGGAGGCCAACCTTGTGGGCTGGATATTAGACTTCCTCACAAATAGATCCCAGCGAGTTAGAATAAATGATCACCTCTCTGACTTGGCCCTCACATCAACTGGCTCTCCGCATGGGAGTGTTCTCTCCCCCCTTCTCTACATTCTGTACACCAATGACTGTCGCTCAGTGACTGATGACCGACACATTGTGAAGTTTGCTGATGATACAGTTATTGTCAGCTTACTGAACAATGAGGAAGCTTCACACGGTCCGGTAATCGACCACTTTGCAACATGGTGTCAGGATGCCTCTCTTGAACTCAATGCCTCCAACACTAAGGACATGTGTATTGACTTTAGGCGTAATGTCTTTAACCAGGTAAGAACTAGTATAAATGGTCAGGAAATAGAGGTTTTTAAAGAGTACAAATACTTAGGATCTATTATCGATGACGAGTTGTGTTTTGAGCAAAATACCAGCTTGCTTTGCAAGAAAGGCCAGCAGCGCCTGTATTGCCTTAGGAAGCTGGCCAAGTTCAATGTGGACAAGACCCTGATGACCCTTTTCTATAGGTTCTTTGTTGAGTCAGTTGTCATCTTCTCTTTAATCTGCTGGTATGGGTCTATCACCGTAAAACAAAAAAACTCCCTTTCCAAGTTAAGTAAGGTGAGCAGCCGTATCACAGGTTCTAATCAGAAAGGCCTGGAGGAACTTTATCAGAAGCAGATGCTAAAAAGGGTTGAATCTATCCTGTCAAATAGATCTCATCCCCTACGGGCTGAATTTCAGATGTTGCCGTGTGTGTGTGGGTGTGGGTGATTTGGATATATATTGACTACTATTGATTGTATAGTGTTTTTTATTGTGCGTGTGTGACTTGGATTTGTATACTACTTGTATATCTACTGCACAACAAATTGCCCCATTGGGGGACAATAAAGTGTCTCCTATCTCCTGCCTCCTATCTCCTACTCACTAAAGTGTGTTGTCCTCTCCAGGGGGACTGACGAGCTGCTGGGTGTGATGGACAGAGTCCACATCGTCAACTCCACCCTGGGGAAGGCCCTGGGAGGGGCCGCAGGTACGCCTCCTGCCTCCTGCCTCCTGTCTCCTACCTCCTGTATCCTATCCTCCCACCTCCTACCTCCTGTATCCTTACCTCCTGCCTCCTACCTCCTGTCTCCTACCTCCTGTATCCTATCCTCCTGCCTCCTACCTCCTGCCTCATACCTCCTGTATCCTACCTCCTGTATCCTATCCTCCTACCTCCTGCCTCCTGCCTCCTTTCTGCTGTATCCTATCCTCCTACCTCCTGTATCCTATCCTCCTACCTCCTGTCTCCTACCTCCTGTCTCCTACCTCCTGCCTCCTTTCTGCTGTATCCTATCCTCCTACCTCCTGTATCCTATCCTCCTACCTCCTGTATCCTATCCTCCTACCTCCTGTATCCTACCTCCTACCTCCTGTATCCTATCCTCCTGCCTCCTACCTCCTGCCTCCTTTCTGCTGTATCCTATCCTCCTACCTCCTGTCTCCTACCTCCTGTATCCTATCCTCCTACCTCCTGCCTCCTGCCTCCTTTCTGCTGTATCCTATCCTCCTACCTCCTGTCTCCTACCTCCTGTATCCTATCCTCCTACCTCCTGTCTCCTACCTCCTGTCTCCTACCTCCTGCCTCCTTTCTGCTGTATCCTATCCTCCTACCTCCTGTATCCTATCCTCCTACCTCCTGTCTCCCACCTCCTGTCTCCTACCTCCTGTCCTTTTCCACTGCCTAACCCTCATCAACACATTCTGGCTAAATGCTTATTCAGCAGATCTTGGGGGGAGGGGGGGAAACCACACCCCGCCCCGCCCCACCCCCTGTTTGAGCTAGGCTCCGCCCACTAGCAACATATTTAAATGGCCTTCCTGCAGTCTTCAGGTAGACCCTTAATCTGGAGGCGGGGCTATATGTCTGCTCTCCTGCCCAGGCCACTCCCCCTCAGCTTAATTCCAATTTGCTGTGCAGGCGGACTGGACTGGTTGGCCGACCGGAACTGAAGAGTAACTAAAGAGTAACTGAAGCGTAACTGAAGAGTCCGTATTCCAAGCAAATCCTGTGTTCCTGAAGCCCCCCCCCCCCCCAATGAAACTGATACACACAGAGGAAGCCGGCGACATCAACTGATAAAGGTTTCCTGTCCAACATGGACTGGGTTCTCTTCAGGTTGCTGTTTATACCTCCCAGTTCAGTCAGTGGTCCGTAGCGCCCCCCAGGTGTGTGTCTCAGCTGTCCCTCTGCCCCCCCAGGCGGCTACACCGTGGGCCCCAAGCCCCTTATCGACCTGCTGCGCCAGCGCTCACGGCCCTACCTCTTCTCTAACTCTCTGCCGCCCCCGGTGGTGGGCAGTGCCCTGCGCGCCCTGGAGATGCTGCTGGCCTCCAGCCACATCGCCCAGAGCATGGCCGCCAAAACCATGAGGTGGGGGACTGCGTGCAAGGGGACTTCCTGTAGGGGGACTGCCTGTAGGCGGACTTCCTGTATGGGGATATCCTGTCCGGGGACTTCCTGTAAAGGGGGACTTCCTTCAAGGGGGACTTCCTTCAAGGGGGACTTCCTTCAAGGGGACTTTGTGTGCTCCTGTGAATACTAATGCCGTGTTCCAATATCCATACTATCCGTACTTACTAGCCTAAGTTTGAATACGTAGGGCGTTCCGATTCAGATCGGGCGAAAATAAGTGTACTGAAAGGACCCGGATGATTAAAACAGTCAAATTGCGTAGTGTGGATCGATGTACACTTTTCGTACTCAACGGCAGCCATCTTAGCTACGTAGCGGAAGAGGGCTGAGCCAAAGTCGGCGCATTTTCCACATAGCCTGCATTAATAGTCATTTTGCAGTTTTTATAGCTTTTTATAGCAGCTAGGCGTAAAGAGTTCACTGTTCAAAGCGGGATGTTTATTGCGGGGGAGGAGCCGCGGCTGCAGTCGTGATCGTTATTTCCGGTTAGCGCACCAGAGTTTTCGATTTGGAACAACACTGACATGATCTGAAAATTAGCGCACTTAGTGAGTGCGGATAGTGTACTTCATTTAAGTGTACTCATGGAAGTATGGATATCGGAACACGGCATCAGTCTTTGATTAAAGCAGCTCCATAGTAACTTAATCCACCCCGGTATGAGGCTTTATACTCAAGGTTATTTCTCTTCCCCCCCCCCCCCCCCCCCCCGGACATGGAGCGTATCTGTAGTTAGGGCTGACCGTATCCTTCTGAAAGCTGATACTACGGTTATCTGAGGAAGCATTTTAACACAGGAATATGAGAACGAACCACAGGAACTCAGAATAAGTCTGCCTGCAGCCTCTCTAGGCAGGCTATTCTACCCTTAACCCTCTCTAGGCAGGCTATTCTACCCCTATTCTAACTAGAGCCCGACCGATAAAGGATTTTTAAGGCCGATACCGATACAAATATTTGGTGATTTAAAAATCTGATTTTCAGATATATCGGCCGATATATATTTAAAAAATAAATTCTAGAAACGCGTAACAAAACAAAAACAGATTTCCCTAACATTGGTTATTTGTAGTCCTCACTAAAATAATAAGGTAATGCAGTTTAAAAATAAACTTTATTTTATTGTTTTATTCTCACAACAGAAAAGTCAAAATCAAAATGTATTAAAGTTCTGATAAATAAAATGTATAAAATTACAAACTTAAATTATTAAACTCAAAGTCCTTTGAACAAAAACACATGAACCCAATATTTTTTTTTAATATTAATTAATCGGCCGATACCGATAGTTTGGAAAATGCCTAATATCGGCCGATAATATCAACCCGCCGATATATCGGTTGGGCTCTAATTCTAACCCTAACCCTCTCTAGGCACGGTATTTTACCCCTATTCTACCCCTCACCCTCTTTAGGCAGGGTATTTTACCCCTATTCTAACCCTAACCCTCTCTAGGCACGGTATTCTACCCCTATTCTACCCCTCACCCTCTCTAGGCAGGGTATTCTACCCCTATTCTACCCCTCACCCTCTCTAGGCACGGTATTTTACCCCTATTCTACCCCTCACCCTCTTTAGGCAGGGTATTCTACCCCTATTCTAACCCTAACCCTCTCTAGGCAGGTTATTCTACCCCTATTCTAACCCTAACCCTCTCTAGGCAGGGTATTTTACCCTTATTCTAAACCTACCCTCTCTAGGTAGGGTATTTTACCCTTATTCTAACCCTAACCCTCTCTATGCAGGGTATTTTACCCCTTTCTTAACCTTACTCTCTCTAGGCAGGTTATTTTACCCCTATTCTAACCCTAACCCTCTCTAGGCAGGGTATTCTAACCCTAACCCTCTCTAGGCAGGGTATTCTACCCCTATTCTAACCCTAACCCTCTCTAGGCAGGGTATTCTACCCCTATTCCAGCCCTACCCTCTGGGAGGGTTGAGCCATGTCAGGTAGAGCTCAGCCTCCTCTAGTTTGTATCCTAGAGTCTAAAGCCTGGATGCGTGTGGTTTTCTCCTCTGCCACCTTGGAATAAACCGGTTTCTCATCTGAACAAGTTGTTTAGTCAAGATGATGTCTAGGCTTTCCTCCACCACACCAATGGAGAGTTGAGTTGTGTTTTATTGGGATAAGGGGATGAAGGTCAGATTAGTTTGTTATTAAGAGGTAGAGCAGAAGAGATTCAAGATTAAGAAACTAAACAACCCAACAGAAACGTCCCTCCCTCCTTACGTTTCTCCAACAGAGAGGTCAGTAAGAAGCTAGTGTTGCATTCACACATCTTTGATTGACAGCCAAATGGATTACCTGAACCAATCAGGGAAGAGATGAAATCCATTTAGTCTCAGTTATCCGACTGTCGGCTTGGGCGTTTCTAACAGATACATCTGTTAATAGTAGCTCTTAAATCGTACCTGCAGCACCTTTTTTAATATGAATTTCCGCTCCTCCAGGTTTAGGGACCAGATGACGGAGGCAGGCTTCACCATCGCCGGCTCCGCCCACCCCATCTGCCCCGTCATGCTTGGAGACGCACGGCTCGCCTCGCTGATGGCCGACGACATGCTCAAGCTAGGTGTGTGTCTAATAAGCTAGTATCACAGGGACGAGAAGCGAACCTCCTCAGGGCCCATGGGCTAGCTCGGGGTACGCAGGCTAGCTCTGGGTACGCGGGCTAGCTCTGGGTACGCGGGCTAGCTCTGGGTACGCGGGCTAGCTCAGGACCCCCGGGCTAGCTCAGGACCCGCGGGCTAGCTCAGGACCCGCGGGCTAGCTCAGGACCCGCGGGCTAGCTCAGGACCCGCGGGCTAGCTCAGTGTACGTGGACTAGCTCCTGACCCGTGGGCTAGCTCAGGACCCCTGGGGCTAGCTCAGGACCCCTGGGGCTAGCTCAAGCTACGTGGGCTAGCTCAGGACCCTCAGGCTAGCTCAGGCTACGTGGGCTAGCTCAGGCAAAGCGGGCTATTTCAGCAGTCATTACCCCCTCCCCTCCCTCTAGGTGTGTATGTGGTGGGGTTCTCCTTCCCGGTGGTGCCCAAGGGCAAAGCCAGGATCCGGGTCCAGATCTCGGCGGCCCACTCGGACCAGGACATCGACCGCTGCGTAGAGGCCTTCATCCAGACGGGCAGGAAGCATAGCGTGGTTGCGTAGGACCGGCTGCGTTCTCCAGCAGACTGTTGCAGACTTTACAGACTGTTACACACAATGTTATGCTGTAAGATCTACACGTGACTTAAAGAGATCCATTGGCATATTATGTATTTTTGGCTGCTTTTGTCCTATGATTAAAGTTGTTTTGCTAACAATCGGCTTCTTGTTTATCTTACATTGTACGCTTCTTTTCTTTGGATGCTTCTGTACTTTTAAACAAATTTAGTCCATTAAAATACGCACGCCTGCAGCAGTGCCATTGGCTCTGGGAACAACCAATGGAACTGGATTCATCCCAGGGTGTCGTCAGTGGGAAGGATGAGATCCTGTTCCCAGTTCCCAAAATCCTGTCGGCACCAGCCAAACCGAAGGGGACGGATGCCAAACAAACCGAGTATTAAGGAAAAAGGCTAATAAGGGTTAGGGTTAGCCCTAACAGCTAATGAGGGTTAGGGTTAGTCCTAACAGCTAATGAGGGTTGGGGTTAGCCCTAACGGCTAATGAGCAGGTTAGGGTTAGCCCTAACAGCTAATGAGGGTTAGGGTTAGCCCTAACAGCTAATGAGGGTTAGGGTTAGCCCTAACAGCTAATGAGGGTTAGGGTTAGCCCTAACAGCTAATGAGGGTTAGGGTTAGTCCTAACAGCTAATGAGGGTTGGGGTTAGCCCTAACGGCTAATGAGCAGGTTAGGGTTAGCCCTAACGGCTAATGAGCAGGTTAGGGTTAGCCCTAACGGCTAATGAGCAGGTTAGGGTTAGCCCTAAACCCCTCATGCAGGGTTAGGGTTATATACATCCGTCCACCAGCCTGTCGCCATAGTGGGGTCTCGTGTTGTCATCAGACCCATTAGTTAGGGTTAGGGTCTCGTGTCGTCATCAGACCCACTAGTTAGGGTTAGGGTCTCGTGTCGTCATCAGACCCACTAGTTAGGGTTAGGGTCTCGTGTTGTCATCAGACCCATTAGTTAGGGTTAGGGTCTCGGGTTGTCATCAGACCCATTAGTTAGGGTCTGGTGTTGTCATCAGACCCAGTAGTTAGGGTCTAGTGTTGTCATCAGACCCATTAGTTAGGGTTAGGGTCTTGTGTTGTCATCAGACCCAGTAGTTAGGGTCTAGTGTTGTCATCAGACCCATTAGTTAGGGTTAGGGTCTAGTGTTGTCATCAGACCCATTAGTTAGGGTTAGGGTCTCGTGTTGTCATCAGACCCATTAGTTAGGGTTAGGGTCTCGTGTTGTCATCAGACCCAGTAGTTAGGGTCTGGTGTTGTCATCAGACCCAGTAGTTAGGGTCTAGTGTTGTCATCAGACCCAGTAGTTAGGGTCTGGTGTTGTCATCAGACCCAGTAGTTAGGGTCTAGTGTTGTCATCAGACCCAGTAGTTGGGGTTAGGATCTAGTGTTGTCATCAGACCCAGTAGTTCTCTTGGTTCTCCTGAGAGTCCCTGTCTGGACCAGGTGGAAGGCCTCTCTATTTATGACCAACAGCAGCTGGTATCGCTGAGGTCTGAAGCCGCTGCCTGGAATGGGAATGATGACCTCCTTTCCCTTCCCTTTTTTCCTAGACCCCCTCTATTATGCCCTTCGTGTCCATCTCAGACAGTTTGGAAAAAAGGTACATGTGTGAGTGTATTCAGGCCAGGTGATTTGACATCAAAAGAAATGGTTATCAACAGGAAAGCTGACTTTATTTTTGTAATAAGGCGTTAATTCTTAAATACGTCTCTATGGTGATAATCAATGCATTCCACCCGAGATTTAGACGCCACCAGCAGGGGGCGCTGACAACTCATCACTCCCGGGAGGCACAGCGGTGTCGCAGCTGTGTTCAGTTACTAATTAGTAAGTTTTTTTAAGTGATTGGCTCACCTGTTACTTCTCCACTGTGGCTGCTCGCTTGGCTTTGGTTCAGCTGAGTTAACCAAACAACGTTGTTCAGCCGTCCGAAGTTTCTTTCACAAGGTAGTAAACTTAACATTAGTTTAGAAAACATCTATGAACATGCATTCACCTTCTAGTTAGCGGTTATGTCTTACTAAGCTAAATCTATTCCTTTGTTCACAGGTTAATTATGAATCATTTTCGAAGTAAAACGGAACAAACTTGTCTGGAGCTGCTGTGAGTATAACGTCTATTCCACTGGCCTTGTAATTAATTAAACGTTTTTAAATGTTTATGGGTGTTATTTCACGTTAACTGTTTTAAACGAGTAAGCTTTTAGTTGTCACTGGATTGTAATCGTATAGTTTGTGCGGCCTTTTATCAGCCTGATTGTTTATTACTAATGGTACGAACACGCCAAACGGTACGCAGCTAAAATGTTGCTTGACCATTTTGTGTCAAAAATTGTCCTACGTACGCAGCTACGCGCCTGTGGCTGCGCTGGATTTAGGAGTCCGAGGAAGGAAACCCAAACGCCGCCGTGTTTGGGTGCATGCTAGAGTTTGGATCGGGTTAGATTAAATAATCTCAGATATAAATAACAATAATCGGGTTAAATAACTTCACATGGTGTGTCTGGTGTGTTTCCAGCATTCGTAGTGTTGATCAGCAGAGATATAGTCCGCCAAGACGTTGAGGTTGCTTAGCAACCAGAGACTCTGTCCATGCAAGTGAACGGAGCGTTCCCTCTTCGTCATAACTATCAAACCAAACATCCTTCACATTCACCGAGCGAACATTATGAAAGTAAAATGCACATTTCTCGCTAAAAATGTTTA
Source organism: Gadus macrocephalus (assembly GCF_031168955.1). Taxonomy (NCBI): domain Eukaryota; kingdom Metazoa; phylum Chordata; class Actinopteri; order Gadiformes; family Gadidae; genus Gadus; species Gadus macrocephalus. Next base: position 80,724 of record NC_082383.1, read on the forward strand.
CATAAACGCATTTAATGGCGTAACTATGTTACTATTTCCACCCAGAATAAAGAAAGATGTCGGCCGTATGCTTCTGTGCAAGCGTCACTACTCTCTGCCAGTGACGTCGGGTCAAGCTCAACGCTGATTGGGCAACGCGGCTAATCGTCATGCGTATGAGCGAGTAGGGTCCGACTGCGTCCTGCAAGACGGGGGCGTGTATTTTGAGGAGGCGTGTCTTGTAAGGAGGGCGTGTATTTAGTCGGCCCTGATTGGTCTGATTCACGACGGCGTCTGGCGTCACACATAGCCTCGTGCAGAGCCATAATCTATTCTATTTGACATTTGCGGATCTCTTCTCTAATAATAATTTTATCCCTTAATGTTATTGCACATATTTTGTATTTACTTTTTTATTTACTTTAAATGCTTTGTGTAATGACCTTCCCTTTCTCTATAATAAAAAAAATGTAGCCTACCCTTATGGTCATGTTTCCCTTACTAAGAATTCCCTATCGTATGCATAAGTATTGTCTGTAAACAATTCAAGTGGAATAGGGGTGAAAATTTACAATTCTAAGGCTTGTATCCTTTTAAGTAACTTTACTTTGTACCTCTGTAAAGCCAAGTATATGCATTTGACATCACAGTTATCAGTAAATGCAAATTCGGTTTCTCTTCATTACTCTTTGGTCAGCCTGACATTTTCAGAGTAAATTCCAATCAATATTTTTGTGAATATTAAGAGCCAGAATTTAAATGACACCGCCCATGAGCAAAATATTACACTAACCTTTTAACTCCACTGTTACAGTAAATTGACTCCCTCCCGTAGCCTACAAACACCAGGCAATATCTGGACTTACAGAAGTTAACTGAAATATTGTATATATGTACGTGCGTATATATGTACGCGCGTATATATGTACGCGGCTCATACATGTACGCGGCTCATACGCCGCTAACGCGGGTAAACCAATGGTTCCCTATGGAAAAATTGCAGATTTTATACGCGTCTATACGCGGGGTACGCGTTTGGTGTGTTCGTACCTTAACGGATACATTGGCAGGTGTTCTGCTTCTAAGGGGTTGTAGTTCAGAGCCTTTTTGTTGTTCGCTGATTTAATCCAGGCTGCTATGCAGTGGTAGATGTTTTGAAGTTGTAGCCTATATAGTTCTTTATTTTTCCTAGTTCTGATTGTACAGGTAGCCAAATCAAGGGGACAATTTTAATAAACCGTTGTATTGGTGGACAATCTTTCTCTATTCATCCCAGGGGCCCACTGACTTTCACTGTACACAAATAATTGTCTAGTAAATGTGTATTGGAATGTAAAGCAGCATTCCCCCTGTTTAGTGACTCATTTGAATTCAAACTATCTGTGTGGTGCACACCTTTACAGCTCAACTATGGAGGAGAAACTGCGGTTCTGTGAGTAACACAACTGAACTATGAACAAGAAACTGCGAGCTGTGAGTAACACAACTGAACTATGAACAAGAAACTGCGAGCTGTAAGTCACTCTTTTTTATTAACAAGCGTTAACGTAGATTTGATTCCTTGTTGGATTAACATGTTTCAATACCAAGAGTTTGTTGGTGTATTGGTATGTAAAAGTGTAGTTTGAATCAGGATTCTTGTGTTAAGGTAGAGTACGTTCAAGTAAACAATGAGTGTCAAGTGAGTAAGACGAATTTGCTTCGTGGCCTAAATGTACTTCAGGGTTATTTCTAGATTCCTTGTATCCACTTCGCCGCTACTTCTCTGAACTCTGCATTTGTCACATTAGTTGTCTGAGTGGGCAGAGAGTGCATGCTTGGATACGGTGCTGTCCCAAGGCTGCCGTTCTGGAGCTGTTCTCCTCACGAGAAGCTAAGTGCTTAAGAGTGTCATAATATCAGGTGCATGAACTGAAATGTCCTCCAAGATGGGGACAGGGAGCCCACTGAGGAACTCTGAGGACAAGAGGGGGCTTCATCTCTTGGCAACTGATACACAGCCTAAGTCTTGCACCAGAGAAACATGGAGGACATCTCAACGTTCCTCTCTACACATCTGGAGGCCTTGGCGACTGTTTCTTGAAGTTTCCAGCAGGAAGTGAGCACAACTTCAGTTCGGAAAATGAACTAGTCCAGGTCTTGATGATGGTTTGTGATGTGCGGACTCCTCTTCCATGGTGAACTGGCCTCGTCCTTTGCAGATCAGCCAGAGAAATGCTTGCACCAACACGGAATGCGTCAGTCTGAGCCAGCACGAGTTCATCCGTTTTTCTGCTCAAATGGGATGATGGAGAATCCTGCACTTCAAGAACTCCACCACTGGGTTGTCCTTCTGAACGGAACACATTCGGGATACCCACGTCCTGTCCCTGACCTCAGGCTTATCAAAGCTACAGCTTGCATCTGAAGGCTCCTCATCAGGAAACGACTCGAAGGCCAGGAAGGGACTTCAGTGACGTTGAATCGGGTCAACTTTGATTACCAGCTGAAGACGCCTGCACCTCGACGCAACTGAGGAAGGTTGTGCATCATTTCAATCTCTGAGACAAGGGCATTGGAAAGGTCTAATGGAGGCCCCGAGCTCGGCTTCTTCATCCCGTGTTCAGCTTCCACTTGGCCAGTGTTTGTCTTGGTATAGGGTGCTCCATGTGACCAGTGTTTGACCTGGTATAGGGTGCTCCATGTGACCAGTGTTTGACCTGGTATAGGGTGCTCCATGTGACCAGTGTTTGACCTGGTATAGGGTGCTCCATGTGACCAGTGTTTGACCTGGTATAGGGTGCTCCATGTGACCAGTGTTTGACCTGGTATAGGGTGCTCCATGTGACCAGTGTTTGACCTGGTATAGGGTGCTCCATGTGACCAGTGTTTGACCTGGTATAGGGTGGTCCATGTGACCAGTGTTTGACCTGGTATAGGGTGGTCCATGTGACCAGTGTTTGACCTGGTATAGGGTGGTCCATGTGACCAGTGTTTGACCTGGTATAGGGTGGTCCATGTGACCAGTGTTTGACCTGGTATAGGGTGCTGCATGTGACCAGTGTTTGACCTGGTATAGGGTGCTGCATGTGACCAGTGTTTGACCTGGTATGGGGTGCTCCATGTGACCAGTGTTTGACCTGGTATGGGGTGCTCCATGTGACCAGTGTTTGACCTGGTATGGGGTGCTCCATGTGACCAGTGTTTGACCTGGTATAGGGTGCTGAATGTGACCAGTGTTTGACCTGGTATAGGGTGCTCCATGTGACCAGTGTTTGACCTGGTATAGGGTGCTCCATGTGACCAGTGTTTGACCTGGTATAGGGTGCTGCATGTGACCAGTGTTTGACCTGGTATAGGGTGCTGCATGTGACCAGTGTTTGACCTGGTATAGGGTGCTCCATGTGACCAGTGTTTGACCTGGTATAGGATGCATGTGACCAGTGTTTGACCTGGTATAGGGTGCTCCATGTGACCAGTGTTTGACCTGGTATAGGATGCATGTGACCAGTGTTTGACCTGGTATAGGATGCATGTGACCAGTGTTTGACCTGGTATAGGGTGCTCCATGTGACCAGTGTTTGACCTGGTATAGGGTGCTACATAGCTCTGCTTGGTTTGGGTCCTAAATGTGACCCTGGCAAAGGTGGGGCTGTGCTTTTTAACGCGACATAGGTGTAATTTACATGAGATGCACGTGAAATTTGCTTGTGAGGAGAGGGTTGACGTGGTTACTTTCCTCAACTTTTTTTTTTCCCTAAAAGTTTGACTTGATTGGTATGTCGTGGTTTTGAGGCAGGTCTATTATTTTGACGGATGGTTCTGGATTGTTTAAGAACTTACACAAAAAAGGGAATGGAGGTCATGTCTACTGGAGCAATCCAGAAGACCTCATGAGCTGGACCAATCCAACAGCTGGCTTTTATTCCAGCTCAACACACTCCAGGAAGATTGGATTTCAGTAAACCCCTTTGACTTGACCTGGGAGATGGGTCCCCATGAATCAAATTATCTGAACCCGGTTATTTTTAAACTACTCCTTCAGCTGAGGAAGTAGAGAAACCCTCACTGGTGCTTTCAGATTCATGGAGGGGAATATTGCTACGTGTTGCATGGTTCTCTAGGGGAAAACTCGGGTTGTAGTTTAGTTGCCAAGAGAGGTAAACCAGATCTTTCTCAAGGTGTTTCTCATTGGGGTCCAAGTCTCTGTCTCGAAGGACATGCCAGTTCATGTAACTGAGGCTACAACGGCCTCGTGAACACTTCATCTCCTGAGGGGGCACGTCTACAGATCTGCAGATTTCAGACGGCACCGTATCCCAGCATGCATCTCTACTCATACCGACCACACACCCATCAGGAAGACACTCGTGTGATGATGAGTTCAGCAAAGTGGACAAAATGGATAAGACATTCAGCTTAGGCATGTCAAGGCTGTGTTTCTGGGTGTAAAGTATTTCCTTTTAAGCCCACATAGACTTCCCTCACTCCTTTCTCTTAGCCTATGTATATGTTAAATATATCTGGGTGTTTACTGCTTAGGCATTGAAATGTGTGACTGTAATAAAAACCAACAGCAGCAAAGTACTAGATCAACTCAAGGTAAGTCTGTTGGATGTGTTCACAATGAGAAGCTTGAAGGACTACAGGATCTTCCATTCAGCTCAAGGTGAGGTGCTGGTTATTTTCCTTATTGCTGGTTTGGTTACTACTGCGATGTAAGGATTCCTGCTTAGGATGGTAGTTAGAAGATGGATCGAGTTTGTTCCATGTATGCTTGTCTTCAGGCCCAAACGGTCCCTCGATGTGGTCCGATGGCTGGAGTTTGCATTGATTTGGGAGTTAGCTGGATGGTGATTCATCTGAGGTCACACAAGATCGGCCTTTGCAGAACCTTGTGGCATTAACTACATTGCAGGGGTATTTTTCTAACGTTCACTAGCTAAAGTACTCGTGTAGCCATCAGTCATAAGCTGACCTAAATACTGTGCCTCCTCAGGGAGACGTTCTCTAAAACCTGACGCACAAATTAATTTGCATTGTCCTGCAATTGTGGACACTAGAGCGGTACTTTGAGCTAGCAGACCAACTCCAGCTGCCTTCTACTTGCGTAAATATTTCGGTTGAAGGCTGCAAAATATTTTCGAGCGGCAACAATTTGGCATTTCCGTCCTGGAGAGAGCTGTTTGGTGGCTAGATTTACCACAACCCAGCACCTGGACATGGCTTGAGTATAATTTTACTACTCTACTGTTACTCCTGCTTGTCCTCTTTGGTACATCTTCACCTTATGTCAATTCTAAATATCAGGGCAATCAGAAGTTGGTTCTTAACTAATTTAACATAGAACTTGGATAGGTTTACCTATCTAAATATAGAGTAGTACTGTAAAAATGTCGTTTGTCTCACAAGATGTCTGCTACAAGTGACTTAAGAGGCTTGCTAAAGGTAAACGCAGGACGGGAGGCTTATATTTATTTTATAGGAAAACGTTTAAATTACCCCATCACCTCCCGTCTCTGCTCTACTGTGATGGGTGGATGTGTGTTGGAACCATGAAGTCTTATTTGAATGGATGGAGGTTTCATGTTTGCAGTAGGTGCAGACTGCCGTGCTTGCTGTCTTGATCCTGTCCAATGCCCAAGATGTCAGGGAGGACCAGAGGCTGATGCTGGACCCGAGGGTACACTTTTCCTGCCACTACTAGTAAGTACATTGCAATGGGTAAATTACAAATGTCAATTTGTAAACAGTCCTTTCTATAATAAAGTTATCGGCTTCCCCTTTACAATGATCCACCACATGCTGAAAGTATGCAGCTTTTGCGTCCCCGGTTTTGTCTTGACCAGGTCCCTTAGTAGCACGCTTTGGTGCCAGACGTTGGTTCAAACTCCTGTTGTGTTTGGTACCAGGTGGTGGTGAGCTAACGGAGGAGCCGTGCTGAAGGAGGAGCCTGGAGAAGGTCCCTCCGGACCCTGGTATGAGTATCCACTAGTGAGTAATCTACTAGTATTCAACCGGTCACTGCTGACGTCACTTGGAGCATATGTAGAGAAGAGTCGCGGGGTCATTTAAGGTGTGGGTCAGCAGGATTATTTACTGAGATTTCCTTAATAGGAAAGCTATAGTCTGCTATACTCTCATAAGCTTTAAAGTTGTACTAACACATTATGGAAAGTGACTGCTGAGGAGGCCTGTTTGTTTGTTGTGGCTAGATGGAGCTGATGACCACTAGGATCTGATGGGAGGACTGCGATGGACCAGTAACATCTTGGAGGTAAAAACCAATCGTTGGTCAACGTTTAGTGAAATAGGACAAATGAGGTCTGACTAGTGCTGATAAATGATTGCTCATATTGGTTGGAGGAGCCACGTTGGAGGCGTTGTTGGGACGAGGATGGCCTAATGGTGTGTTGGGTTCCTGTGCATTACTTCACTAAAGGACCAGGTGTTTTAAAGATGTGTTGGGTCCATCTAGAGGAATGAATTCTGAACGATTCTATAAACTGAATAGTGTACTAGAAGGCAAACTGTAGAGGGTTGTGTTCCTGGGTTGGGTTTCTTAGGGGCCAATCCCACTAGGGCCACGGCCCCGTGCCTGAGCTCATTTGCATACTAAAGTCTAGAGCATTTGGCTAGTGTGACCACGCCATCCGTATTCCAGCACGAAACAGCCCCTTGGCGACGGCACCCTTTGGAGAGGTGTGCCGTGGCCAAAGTGCAGATGCTAATGAGATGACACGCGCGGATACGCAACGTGAGCTGGATGACGTAGTCCTTGCGCGACCCTTCTTTCTTTGCTCTCTGCTCTACTGTGATGGGTGGATGTGTGTTGGAACCATGAAGTCTTATTTGAATGGATGGAGGTTTCATGTTTGCAGTAGGTGCAGACTCCCGTGCTTGCTGTCTTGATCCTGTCCAATGTCAGAGAGGACCAGAGGCTGATGCTGGACCCGAGGGTACACTTTTCCTGCCACTACTAGTAAGTACATTGCAATGGGTAAATTACAAATGTAAACAGTCTTTTCTATAATAAAGTTATCGGCTTCCCCTTTACAATGATCCACCACATGCTGAAAGTATGCAGCTTTTGCGTCCCCGGTTTTGTCTTGACCAGGTCCCTTAGTAGCACGCTTTGGTGCCAGACGTTGGTTCAAACTCCTGTTGTGTTTGGTACCAGGTGGTGGTGAGCTAACGGAGGAGCCGCGCTGAAGGAGGAGCCTGGAGAAGGTCCCTCTGGACCCTGGTATGAGTATCCACTAGTGAGTAATCTACTAGTATTCAACCGGTCACTGCTGACGTCACTTGGAGCATATGTAGAGAAGAGTTGCGGGGTCATTTAAGGTGTGGGTCAGCAGGATTATTTACTGAGATTTCCTTAATAGGAAAGCTATAGTCTGCTATACTCTCATAAGCTTTAAAGTTGTACTAACACATTATGGAAAGTGACTGCTGAGGAGGCCTGTTTGTTTGTTGTGGCTAGATGGAGCTGATGACCACTAGGATCTGATGGGAGGACTGCGATGGACCAGTAACATCTTGGAGGTAAAAACCAATCGTTGGTCAACGTTTAGTGAAATAGGACAAATGAGGTCTGACTAGTGCTGATAAATGATTGCTCATATTGGTTGGAGGAGCCACGTTGGAGGCGTTGTTGGGACGAGGATGGCCTAATGGTGTGTTGGGTTCCTGTGCATTACTTCACTAAAGGACCAGGTGTTTTAAAGATGTGTTGGGTCCATCTAGAGGAATGAATTCTGAACGATTCTATAAACTGAATAGTGTACTAGAAGGCAAACTGTAGAGGGTTGTGTTCCTGGGTTGGGTTTCTTAGGGGCCAATCCCACTAGGGCCACGGCCCCGTGCCTGAGCTCATTTGCATACTAAAGTCTAGAGCATTTGGCTAGTGTGACCACGCCATCCGTATTCCAGCACGAAACAGCCCCTTGGCGACGGCACCCTTTGGAGAGGTGTGCCGTGGCCAAAGTGCAGATGCTAATGAGATGACACGCGCGGATACGCAACGTGAGCTGGATGACGTAGTCCTTGCGCGACCCTTCTTTCTTTGCTCTCTGCTCTACTGTGATGGGTGGATGTGTGTTGGAACCATGAAGTCTTATTTGAATGGATGGAGGTTTCATGTTTGCAGTAGGTGCAGACTCCCGTGCTTGCTGTCTTGATCCTGTCCAATGTCAGAGAGGACCAGAGGCTGATGCTGGACCCGAGGGTACACTTTTCCTGCCACTACTAGTAAGTACATTGCAATGGGTAAATTACAAATGTAAACAGTCTTTTCTATAATAAAGTTATCGGCTTCCCCTTTACAATGATCCACCACATGCTGAAAGTATGCAGCTTTTGCGTCCCCGGTTTTGTCTTGACCAGGTCCCTTAGTAGCACGCTTTGGTGCCAGACGTTGGTTCAAACTCCTGTTGTGTTTGGTACCAGGTGGTGGTGAGCTAACGGAGGAGCCGCGCTGAAGGAGGAGCCTGGAGAAGGTCCCTCTGGACCCTGGTATGAGTATCCACTAGTGAGTAATCTACTAGTATTCAACCGGTCACTGCTGACGTCACTTGGAGCATATGTAGAGAAGAGTTGCGGGGTCATTTAAGGTGTGGGTCAGCAGGATTATTTACTGAGATTTCCTTAATAGGAAAGCTATAGTCTGCTATACTCTCATAAGCTTTAAAGTTGTACTAACACATTATGGAAAGTGACTGCTGAGGAGGCCTGTTTGTTTGTTGTGGCTAGATGGAGCTGATGACCACTAGGATCTGATGGGAGGACTGCGATGGACCAGTAACATCTTGGAGGTAAAAACCAATCGTTGGTCAACGTTTAGTGAAATAGGACAAATGAGGTCTGACTAGTGCTGATAAATGATTGCTCATATTGGTTGGAGGAGCCACGTTGGAGGCGTTGTTGGGACGAGGATGGCCTAATGGTGTGTTGGGTTCCTGTGCATTACTTCACTAAAGGACCAGGTGTTTTAAAGATGTGTTGGGTCCATCTAGAGGAATGAATTCTGAACGATTCTATAAACTGAATAGTGTACTAGAAGGCAAACTGTAGAGGGTTGTGTTCCTGGGTTGGGTTTCTTAGGGGCCAATCCCACTAGGGCCACGGCCCCGTGCCTGAGCTCATTTGCATACTAAAGTCTAGAACGTTTGGCTAGTGTGACCACGCCATCCGTATTCCAGCACGAAACAGCCCCTTGGCGACGGCACACTTTGGAGAGGTGTGCCGTGGCCAAAGTGCAGATGCTAATGAGATGACACGCGCGGATACGCAACGTGAGCTTGATGACGTAGTCCTTGCGCGACCCTTCTTTCTTTATAGGTCCATGCCCTTCTTCCCCACAACAATCATTTTAAACAATGGCGGCAAGCGGTTCACGAGTGGGTTTACGTTGGTGCGATAGTGAAGTCTAGTGTTTACTTGAAATTTGGGCCGACGACAGCATTCACGTTATTTTTCTCCATTGTTCTTATGGGGGCGAGGAGACTTGAAGGTGATGAGGTATTTATCGTATTACGACGTGATGATGTATGTATGAAGGAGCAATCGTGCTCGGGCCACGGCCTTTGGGAGCAGTGTGACCACGGGCCAGAGTGGGGAGGGGGGGAATCGTGCTGAATCTTCCTGCAGCACCGGACAGGCAAACAGCCTAGTGTGAGTGTGACCTAACTAGATGTTCACCAACTACCACTGTTGCCAGACCAGCTGTGTTACCAGACCAGGGTGGTGACGAGAGCTGATGCAGGAGCTGTATCTGGTAGGGGAATCTGAAGGAGGACCATGAAGTCCTTGCAAGTTTGCATAAACTGAACACGGTGGGGTTTTGCAGGGCAGGCCAAGAAAGTCCTCAGACCGTGATCCTTGAGGAAGATGTCCTAACGCTGTGGAGATCCTGAGTTTGGTGTGGGGGAGACATCCTTGAGCCGCGGCCTCCCTGTATCCTGACGTCCTTCTTGCCAGTCTCCTCACAGGATTCATCTGATCATCCTGGAGCTTCTTCAGGTCAGTCCTCCACTGAGTTCTATTAATTACAGTTGGAAAACTCAATTGATAAAGCAAGGCCTGTTGTGCTAAAGTAACTAACCTTATGCAAACATCTTTGTATTTTTCTTGGGCAACATTTCAGAAGGACCAACGAGTGAAGAGCCAGCTGGAGTCATCGTTGGACTGCAGAATCATCTCTTCCATGCGCACACACCTGTCTGTGTGTGGAGGACACCACCTCTTCCAATCTATTCTCTCTCCTCCACCTCTGTGTGTGGAGGACACCACCTCTTCCAATCTATTCTCTCTCCTCCACCTGTCTGTGTGTGGAGGACACCACCTCTTCCAATCTATTCTCTCTCTCCTCCACCTGTCTGTGTGTGGAGGACACCACCTCTTCCAATCTATTCTCTCTCCTCCACCTCTGTGTGTGGAGGACACCACCTCTTCCAATCTATTCTCTCTCCTCCACCTGTCTGTGTGTGGAGGACACCACCTCTTCCAATCTATTCTCTCTCCTCCACCTGTCTGTGTGTGGAGGACACCACCTCTTCCAATCTATTCTCTCTCCTCCACCTGTCTGTGTGTGGAGGACACCACCTCTTCCAATCTATTCTCTCTCCTCCACCTCTGTGTGTGGAGGACACCACCTCTTCCAATCTATTCTCTCTCCTCCACCTCTGTGTGTGGAGGACACCACCTCTTCCAATCTATTCTCTCCTCCACCTGTCTGTGTGTGGAGGACACCACCTCTTCCAATCTATTCTCTCTCTCCTCCACCTGTCTGTGTGTGGAGGACACCACCTCTTCCAATCTATTCTCTCTCCTCCACCTCTGTGTGTGGAGGACACCACCTCTTCCAATCTATTCTCTCTCCTCCACCTGTCTGTGTGTGGAGGACACCACCTCTTCCAATCTATTCTCTCTCCTCCACCTCTGTGTGTGGAGGACACCACCTCTTCCAATCTATTCTCTCTCCTCCACCTGTCTGTGTGTGGAGGACACCACCTCTTCCAATCTATTCTCTCTCCTCCACCTGTCTGTGTGTGGAGGACACCACCTCTTCCAATCTATTCTCTCTCCTCCACCTGTCTGTGTGTGGAGGACACCACCTCCTCCACCTGTCTGTGTGTGGAGGACACCACCTCTTCCAATCTATTCTCTCTCTCCTCCACCTGTCTGTGTGTGGAGGACACCACCTCTTCCAATCTTGGGGGTCAGAGTTCAAAGTTAGGGCTTAGTGTTAGGGTTTAGTTTGAGGGCTTGGAGCTGGTCAGGTAGGGCTGCTTTCACCACTAACTTCTTCACTTGCTTTAAAAATTGTTTGGACGGCCGTCCCAAAATGTGCACTTTATTTTTTTTAACAGAAATTGTACGAAATGAAATGTATGATTGCTTTTTAAAATGCATATTTGTGTTTTTAAAATAAAAACAGCCTCGTGTGTGTGCCCTAACTAGATGTTCACCAACTACCACTGTTGCCAGACCAGCCAATCTACAGCTGTGTTACCAGACCAGTCGACCACTGCTTTACCAGACCAGGGTGGTGACGAGAGCTGATGCAGGAGCTGTATCTGGTAGGGGAATCTGAAGGACCATGAAGTCCTTGCAAGTTTGCATAAACTGAACACGTGGGGTTTTGCAGGGCAGGCCAAGGTCATGATTCAATCCCAAAGTCCTCAGACCGTGATCCTTGAGGAAGATGTCCTAACCCCCCCCCCCCTGCTCCTGAATAACATGCATCTGGATTCATGTCTCTTTGGATAAACGGGCAAATGACTGTTAAATAACCTTGGTTCTAAGACGCTGTGGAGATCCTGAGTTTGGTGTGGGGGAGACATCCTTGAGCCGCGGCCTCCCTGTATCCTGACGTCCTTCTTGCCAGTCTCCTCACAGGATTCATCTGATCATCCTGGAGCTTCTTCAGGTCAGTCCTCCACTGAGTTCTATTAATTACAGTTGGAAAACTCAATTGATAAAGCAAGGCCTGTTGTGCTAAAGTAACTAACCTTATGCAAACATCTTTGTATTTTTCTTGGGCAACATTTCAGAAGGACCAACGAGTGAAGAGCCAGCTGGAGTCATCGTTGGACTGCAGAATCATCTCTTCCATGCGCACACACCTGTCTGTGTGTGGAGGACACCACCTCTTCCAATCTATTCTCTCTCCTCCACCTGTCTGTGTGTGGAGGACACCACCTCTTCCAATCTATTCTCTCTCCTCCACCTGTCTGTGTGTGGAGGACACCACCTCTTCCAATCTATTCTCTCTCCTCCACCTGTCTGTGTGTGGAGGACACCACCTCTTCCAATCTATTCTCTCTCCTCCACCTGTCTGTGTGTGGAGGACACCACCTCTTCCAATCTTGGGGGTCAGAGTTCAAAGTTAGGGCTTAGTGTTAGGGTTTAGTTTGAGGGCTTGGAGCTGGTCAGGTAGGGCTGCTTTCACCACTAACTTCTTCACTTGCTTTAAAAATTGATTGGACGGCCGTCCCAAAATGTGCACTTTATTTTTTTAACAAATTGTACGAAATGAAATGTATGATTGCTTTTTAAAATGCATATTTGTGTTTTTAAAATAAAAACAGCCTCGTGTGTGTGCCCTAACTAGATGTTCACCAACTACCACTGTTGCCAGACCAGCCAATCTACAGCTGTGTTACCAGACCAGTCGACCACTGCTTTACCAGACCAGGGTGGTGACGAGAGCTGATGCAGGAGCTGTATCTGGTAGGGGAATCTGAAGGACCATGAAGTCCTTGCAAGTTTGCATAAACTGAACACGTGGGGTTTTGCAGGGCAGGCCAAGGTCATGATTCAATCCCAAAGTCCTCAGACCGTGATCCTTGAGGAAGATGTCCTAACCCCCCCCCCCCCTGCTCCTGAATAACATGCATCTGGATTCATGTCTCTTTGGATAAACGGGCAAATGACTGTTAAATAACCTTGGTTCTAAGACGCTGTGGAGATCCTGAGTTTGGTGTGGGGAGACATCCTTGAGCCGCGGCCTCCCTGTATCCTGACGTCCTTCTTGCCAGTCTCCTCACAGGATTCATCTGATCATCCTGGAGCTTCTTCAGGTCAGTCCTCCACTGAGTTCTATTAATTACAGTTGGAAAACTCAATTGATAAAGCAAGGCCTGTTGTGCTAAAGTAACTAACCTTATGCAAACATCTTTGTATTTTTCTTGGGCAACATTTCAGAAGGACCAACGAGTGAAGAGCCAGCTGGAGTCATCGTTGGACTGCAGAATCATCTCTTCCATGCGCACACACCTGTCTGTGTGTGGAGGACACCACCTCTTCCAATCTATTCTCTCTCCTCCACCTCTGTGTGTGGAGGACACCACCTCTTCCAATCTATTCTCTCTCCTCCACCTGTCTGTGTGTGGAGGACACCACCTCTTCCAATCTATTCTCTCTCTCCTCCACCTGTCTGTGTGTGGAGGACACCACCTCTTCCAATCTATTCTCTCTCCTCCACCTCTGTGTGTGGAGGACACCACCTCTTCCAATCTATTCTCTCTCCTCCACCTGTCTGTGTGTGGAGGACACCACCTCTTCCAATCTATTCTCTCTCCTCCACCTGTCTGTGTGTGGAGGACACCACCTCTTCCAATCTATTCTCTCTCCTCCACCTGTCTGTGTGTGGAGGACACCACCTCTTCCAATCTATTCTCTCTCCTCCACCTCTGTGTGTGGAGGACACCACCTCTTCCAATCTATTCTCTCTCCTCCACCTCTGTGTGTGGAGGACACCACCTCTTCCAATCTATTCTCTCCTCCACCTGTCTGTGTGTGGAGGACACCACCTCTTCCAATCTATTCTCTCTCTCCTCCACCTGTCTGTGTGTGGAGGACACCACCTCTTCCAATCTATTCTCTCTCCTCCACCTCTGTGTGTGGAGGACACCACCTCTTCCAATCTATTCTCTCTCCTCCACCTGTCTGTGTGTGGAGGACACCACCTCTTCCAATCTATTCTCTCTCCTCCACCTCTGTGTGTGGAGGACACCACCTCTTCCAATCTATTCTCTCTCCTCCACCTGTCTGTGTGTGGAGGACACCACCTCTTCCAATCTATTCTCTCTCCTCCACCTGTCTGTGTGTGGAGGACACCACCTCTTCCAATCTATTCTCTCTCCTCCACCTGTCTGTGTGTGGAGGACACCACCTCCTCCACCTGTCTGTGTGTGGAGGACACCACCTCTTCCAATCTATTCTCTCTCTCCTCCACCTGTCTGTGTGTGGAGGACACCACCTCTTCCAATCTTGGGGGTCAGAGTTCAAAGTTAGGGCTTAGTGTTAGGGTTTAGTTTGAGGGCTTGGAGCTGGTCAGGTAGGGCTGCTTTCACCACTAACTTCTTCACTTGCTTTAAAAATTGTTTGGACGGCCGTCCCAAAATGTGCACTTTATTTTTTTTAACAGAAATTGTACGAAATGAAATGTATGATTGCTTTTTAAAATGCATATTTGTGTTTTTAAAATAAAAACAGCCTCGTGTGTGTGCCCTAACTAGATGTTCACCAACTACCACTGTTGCCAGACCAGCCAATCTACAGCTGTGTTACCAGACCAGTCGACCACTGCTTTACCAGACCAGGGTGGTGACGAGAGCTGATGCAGGAGCTGTATCTGGTAGGGGAATCTGAAGGACCATGAAGTCCTTGCAAGTTTGCATAAACTGAACACGTGGGGTTTTGCAGGGCAGGCCAAGGTCATGATTCAATCCCAAAGTCCTCAGACCGTGATCCTTGAGGAAGATGTCCTAACCCCCCCCCCCCCTGCTCCTGAATAACATGCATCTGGATTCATGTCTCTTTGGATAAACGGGCAAATGACTGTTAAATAACCTTGGTTCTAAGACGCTGTGGAGATCCTGAGTTTGGTGTGGGGGAGACATCCTTGAGCCGCGGCCTCCCTGTATCCTGACGTCCTTCTTGCCAGTCTCCTCACAGGATTCATCTGATCATCCTGGAGCTTCTTCAGGTCAGTCCTCCACTGAGTTCTATTAATTACAGTTGGAAAACTCAATTGATAAAGCAAGGCCTGTTGTGCTAAAGTAACTAACCTTATGCAAACATCTTTGTATTTTTCTTGGGCAACATTTCAGAAGGACCAACGAGTGAAGAGCCAGCTGGAGTCATCGTTGGACTGCAGAATCATCTCTTCCATGCGCACACACCTGTCTGTGTGTGGAGGACACCACCTCTTCCAATCTATTCTCTCTCCTCCACCTGTCTGTGTGTGGAGGACACCACCTCTTCCAATCTATTCTCTCTCCTCCACCTGTCTGTGTGTGGAGGACACCACCTCTTCCAATCTATTCTCTCTCCTCCACCTGTCTGTGTGTGGAGGACACCACCTCTTCCAATCTATTCTCTCTCCTCCACCTGTCTGTGTGTGGAGGACACCACCTCTTCCAATCTATTCTCTCTCCTCCACCTGTCTGTGTGTGGAGGACACCACCTCTTCCAATCTTGGGTCAGAGTTCAAAGTTAGGGCTTAGTGTTAGGGTTTAGTTTGAGGGCTTGGAGCTGGTCAGGTAGGGCTGCTTTCACCACTAACTTCTTCACTTGCTTTAAAAATTGATTGGACGGCCGTCCCAAAATGTGCACTTTATTTTTTTAACAAATTGTACGAAATGAAATGTATGATTGCTTTTTAAAATGCATATTTGTGTTTTTAAAATAAAAACAGCCTTCCTGACATGACTTTTGCAGCCGGTTTCTTTTAATCCCTTGTCTAGGTCAGGATATAGCTCTTGCATCATGTAAAACAAATATTTTTTTATTCTGATATACACATCATGCATATTACTATCAAACTCTTCCAAATATTGCTATATTATAAATGACATTGTTAGAATTAATGAAGGCCTAGGAACGTGGAGAGTGCTTTATATTGGTTTGTAAAGTTCTTAACTAATGGCATTAACGTATTCAACTTTATAAGCTATTGTTTGGTACTGTGGCAGAAGAGGGATAAGCCCAAAAAGTGTCGAAGCTGCGAGTTTCTCCTGTTCTTCCGGCTTCCCTTTAGATTGGCAGTCCTGGGTTGGGCCAATCCAAACCGTTTATCCAATAGGGGGCAGGTTCCATGCCAGGAGTCAGCCACACGTCAACCATTAAGAGAAGTTATGAAAGAATTTTAAAACGTTCCTTCGCTCTATAAATAGTAATGGAATATCCGGATGTGAAGAACGCTCTTGGCTATCTTACAAGTTCAGCAAAATAATTTAAATAAAGGGCAACATGATCTATTACC
This sequence comes from Gadus macrocephalus, assembly GCF_031168955.1. Lineage (NCBI taxonomy): Eukaryota > Metazoa > Chordata > Actinopteri > Gadiformes > Gadidae > Gadus > Gadus macrocephalus. Next base: position 96,952 of record NC_082383.1, read on the forward strand.
ATGGTTATGTACTGCGAGGCAGGTGTTTAAACAAACCGAAAATATTAGATTGTACTTAAAACTAAACCTTTTTATCTTATTACACACACATGACGGTCTCAACCCAGAAGCGTGATCTCAATAACTGATTCCGTGTTTTCATGGAGATTCCAAAGAAACGAACCAAGGAACTTCTGCAGTAAATTAACTCATCCATTTGGATTTAGTTTTTATTTTTTTTATTTTGTCTCCTCCCACCGACTTCCCTCTTGTCTTTTTCGCGCCAAACTCGATGAATGCCCCACCCTCATATCTCGGACACATGTCGTCTGCTGACCAATCAATACTGCGCATGGGTTCTTTCCACCAATCAGACATTGAAGGAGGGGAAATCAACTCGCGGGAAGAAAACGGAAAGGAGTTTTGCCGCGAATCAGACACTGCTCGTCTCCTTGTAGAGTCGGTGACATATTCTGGACCTTTTTACGCTTTAATCCACAGAAAACTCACACGTTTAGTCCTCACCACAGACAGGGTTAGGATGTCGGGGTTCGATAATCCCGGCGTTTTCTACAGCGACAGCTTCGGTGGAGGAGAGGGACACGGAGACGAGACGGGGGCCAAACGCTCTCAGATAAAGAAACGATTCCGCGAGTTCCTGCGGCAATTCCGAGAGGGAACCGATCGCACTGGGTTCACGTACAAATACAGGTACCTATCAATCAGTTTACGATGAATAACTCAGTGGATCGGTGTACTAATGGGTTATAAAGCTATTATGTCGAACGGTGACCTAAGTCTAAGAATACAAAGTAATACATTTATCTAATGAACGAATCGCTGACTCAACCACACAATATATTAAGTTGCTGTTAACTTAAGACATCAAACACGATATTGTCCGGTAAATTAGTTAAAATACCGGACCCTGTATCGGTTGACTGTAATACTAGCATGATGATCCTCGTGTTCTACAGTGCTTACCACGCTGTAAACCAACTGATCAGTTGTGTACCACAAACTGATGGTGTTGACACAAAAAGATGGTGTTACCACACACTGATGGTGTTAACACAAAGTGCTGTTGTGTTTCCTCAGAGATGAGCTGAAGAGGCACTACACCCTCGGGGACTACTGGATCGAGGTGGAGATTGAGGACCTGGCCAGCTTCGACGAGGACCTGTCCGACTGTCTCTACAAACTGCCCACGGAGAACCTTCCTCTGGTGAGAGCATCGTGAGGACGGACTCGCACCAACCCTACGCTGCATCCTCAGCCGCCGTAAACATTCCAGAAACAGATATAAGATGAATCGTTGTACAATCTTGTGTACACTGTCAATGGTAAATGGACTGCATTATACAGCGCTTTTCTAACCAGTGGCAACTCAGAGCTTTAAAGTACTGCCTTCCATCCACCATCCACCCACCGACGGCGGCGTCAGCCACGCAGGCGACAGCCGGCCGTCAGGACCAGTCGATGAGGCCCAGTTATGATGAAGAGCTTCTGTTCCTGAGATCATAACATCGCCCCGTGATTCACAACAAGGTGGGTTAGTTTCTAACTCCTCTCTGACCAATCACAGCTGGAGGAGGCGGCGAAGGACGTGGCTGATGAGGTGACGAGGCCCCGCCCCCTGGGGGAGGAGACTGTGCAGGACATCCAGGTGCTGCTGAAGAGCGACGCCCACCCCACCTCCATCCGCAGCCTTAAGGTACCCCCCCCCTGCCCCCCCCAGCATCACATGACACTGGGGGCTCTTATCCAGAGCCTCTTCCAATCAGTCCATACAACACCATCTCTGTGGGTCCAGAAACACTAACCATCACTAGGTTAACCTGTTCCCCGTATACAGGCACTAACCATCACTAGGTTAACCTGTTCCCCGTATACAGGCACTAACCATCACTAGGTTAACCTGTTCCCCGTATACAGGCACTAACCATCACTAGGTTAACCTGTTCCCCGTGTACAAGCACTAACCATCAATAGATTAACCCGCTCCCCGTATACAGGCACTAACCATCACTAGGTTAACCTGTTCCCCGTATACAGGCACTAACCATCACTAGGTTAACCTGTTCCCCGTATACAGGCACTAACCATCACTAGGTTAACCTGTTCCCCGTATACAGGCACTAACCATCACTAGGTTAACCTGTTCCCCGTGTACAAGCACTAACCATCAATAGATTAACCCGCTCCCCGTATACAGGCACTAACCATCACTAGGTTAACCTGTTCCCCGTATACAGGCACTAACCATCACTAGGTTAACCTGTTCCCCGTATACAGGCACTAACCATCACTAGGTTAACCTGTTCCCCGTATACAGGCACTAACCATCACTAGGTTAACCTGTTCCCCGTGTACAAGCAATAACCATCACTAGGTTAACCTGTTCCCCGTATACAGGCACTAACCATCACTAGGTTAACCTGTTCCCCGTATACAGGCACTAACCATCACTAGGTTAACCCTAACCCTATACAACACAGATAGGATGAGAGGCTGCAACATGCTAAGTTAACCCTAGTTAGGGTTAACTTACTGTGGGATGTACGTCCAGTGCCAGGACGTACACCCCACAGTAAGTTAACCCTAACTAGGGTTAACTAGATTAACCCTAGTTAGGGTTAACTTACTGTGGGGTGTACGTCCAGTGCCAGGACGTACACCCCACAGTAAGTTAACCCTAACTAGGGTTAACTAGATTAACCCTAGTTAGGGTTAACTAGATTAACCCTAACTAGGGTTAACTTACTGTGGGGTGTACGTCCAGTGCCAGGACGTACACCCCACAGTAAGTTAACCCTAACTAGGGTTAACTAGATTAACCCTAACTAGGGTTAACTTACTGTGGGTGTACGTCCAGTGCCAGGACGTACACCCCACAGTAAGTTAACCCTAACTAGGGTTAACTAGATTAACCCTAGTTAGGGTTAACTTACTGTGGGGTGTACGTCCAGTGCCAGGACGTACACCCCACAGTAAGTTAACCAGATGAACCCTAACTAGGGTTAACTTACTGTGGGGTGTACGTCCAGTGCCAGGACGTACACCCCACAGTAAGTTAACCCTAACTAGGGTTAACTAGATTAACCCTAGTTAGGGTTAACTTACTGTGGGGTGTACGTCCAGTGCCAGGACGTACACCCACAGTAAGTTAACCCTAACTAGGGTTAACTAGATTAACCCTAGTTAGGGTTAACTTACTGTGGGGTGTACGTCCAGTGCCAGGACGTACACCCCACAGTAAGTTAACCAGATGAACCCTAACTAGGGTTAACTAGATTAACCCTAGTTAGGGTTAACTTACTGTGGGGTGTACGTCCAGTGCCAGGACGTACACCCACAGTAAGTGGTCGGGGCTAAGGGGGTGTTGTGCAGGGTCCAGGTGAAGGCTTGATGAACGCCTCGTCCCTCCCCAGTCCGAGCAGGTGTCCCGCCTGGTGAAGGTCCCGGGGATCATTATCTCGGCCACGGCGGTGCGGGCCAAGGCCACCCGGGTCTGCCTCCAGTGCCGCGGCTGCCGCTCGGTCATCAGCAACATCCCGCTGCCCCCGGGGCTGCAGGGGTACGCCCTGCCCCGCAAGTGCAACACGTGAGTGGGGGCGGGGGGTCGTCAGCCCATGGGACGGGCCACAGACACCAGATTAGAACAGGATTAGCAGCAGGGTCTATATCATTTAACATACTGATGTTATGAGGTGTGGATGCAAGGCAAACCCGAAGACTTGCCTAGACAGACAGACAGACAGACAGACAGACCCTCCTCCTCCTCCTCATCATCATGTGTTCCTCCTGCAGGGAGAACGCGGGCCGGGTGAAGTGCCCCCTGGACCCGTACTTCATCATCCCCGACCGCTGCCTGTGCGTGGACTTCCAGACGCTGCGGCTGCAGGAGGCACCGGACGCCGTTCCCCACGGCGAGATGCCCCGCCACCTGCAGCTCTACTGCGACCGGTACGCCCTCTGGAGACTCCGCCTCCTCCGTCTGATCCTCATTCAGCAGAACACCACCCGTCTGCCTCCACCCGTCTGCCTCCACCCGTCTGCCTCCACCTCGATAACGCCCACTACCTGCCTCCACCTCGTTAACGCCCACTACCTGCCTCCACCTCGATAACGCCCACTACCTGTCTCCACCTCGTTAACGCCCACTACCTGTCTCCACCTCGTTAACGCCCACTACCTGCCTCCACCTCGATAACGCCCACTACCTGCCTCCACCTCGATAACGCCCACTACCTGCCTCCACCTCGATAACGCCCACTACCTGCCTCCACCTCGTTAACGCCCACTACCTGCCTCCACCTCGTTAACGCCCACTACCTGCCTCCACCTCGTTAACGCCCACTACCTGCCTCCACCTCGTTAACGCCCACTACCTGCCTCCACCTCGTTAACGCCCACTACCTGCCTCCACCTCGTTAACGCCCACTACCTGCCTCCACCTCGTTAACGCCCACTACCTGCCTCCACCTCGTTAACGCCCACTACCTGCCTCCACCTCGTTAACGCCCACTACCTGCCTCCACCTCGTTAACGCCCACTACCTGCCTCCACCTCGTTAACGCCCACTACCTGCCTCCACCTCGTTAACGCCCACTACCTGCCTCCACCTCGTTAACGCCCACTACCTGCCTCCACCTCGTTAACGCCCACTACCTGCCTCCACCTCGTTAACGCCCACTACCTGTCTCCACCTCGTTAACGCCCACTACCTGCCTCCACCTCGTTAACGCCCACTACCTGCCTCCACCTCGTTAACGCCCACTACCTGCCTCCACCTCGATAACGCCCACTACCTGCCTCCACCTCGTTAACGCCCACTACCTGCCTCCACCTCGATAACGCCCACTACCTGCCTCCACCTCGTTAACGCCCACTACCTGCCTCCACCTCGTTAACGCCCACTACCTGCCTCCACCTCGATAACGCCCACTACCTGCCTCCACCTCGTTAACCGCCCGCTTCCTGCCTTCCCATTCAGGTACCTGTGTGACCGCGTCGTCCCCGGTAACCGCGTCACCATCATGGGCATCTTCTCCATCAAGAAGGTGGCGGCCATGAAGGCCAAAGGTCACGACAAGTCGGCCGGGGTCGGGATCCGGGCGTCGTACCTGAGGGTGGTCGGCATCCAGGTGGACACAGACGGAGCAGGTGGGTCCTCGCCGGGGGGGGGTTATCGGGTTGAGCTAGTTGTTGAGTTAGGGTTGAATTAGTGGTTGAGTTAGGGATGAGTTAGGTGTTGAGTTAGGGTTAGGTTCAGTTGGTTATTGGGTGTAACCGTCCAGCCAGGGGGTGTGTGATGTAGGTGCAGAACCACCTGTGACTCGATGAAGGGACTAAAGCCCCCCCCCCCCCCAGGCCGAGGGGCAACAGGCTCCGTGACCCCCCAGGAGGAGGAGGAGCTCCGCTCGCTGGCCGCCTCCCCTGATGTGTACGGCTCCCTGGCCGCCTCCCTCGCCCCCTCCATCTACGGCAGCGAGGACCTCAAGAAGGCCATCACCTGCCTGCTGTTTGGGGGCTCGCGCAAGAGGTCTGTCTGTCTGTCTGTCTGTCTCTCTCTGTGTGTCTCTCTCTCTCTGTCTCTCTCTCTCTGTGTGTCTCTCTGTCTCTCTCTCTGTGTGCCTGTGTGTCTCTCTGTCTCTCTCTCTCTGTGTGCCTGTGTGTCTCTCTCTCTGTGTGCCTGTGTGTCTCTCTGTCTCTCTCTCTCTGTGTGCCTGTGTGTCTCTCTGTCTCTCTCTCTGTGTGCCTGTGTGTCTCTCTGTCTCTCTCTCTGTGTGCCTGTGTGTCTCTCTCTCTCTGTGTGCCTGTGTGTCTCTCTCTCTCTGTCTCTCTCTCTCTGTGCCTGTGTGTCTCTCTGTCTCTCTCTCTCTGTGTGCCTGTGTGTCTCTCTGTCTCTCTCTCTCTGTGTGCCTGTGTGTCTCTCTCTCTCTGTCTCTCTCTCTGTGTGCCTGTGTGTCTCTCTGTCTCTCTCTCTCTGTGTGCCTGTGTGTCTCTCTGTCTCTCTCTCTCTGTGTGCCTGTGTGTCTCTCTCTCTCTGTCTCTCTCTCTGTGTGCCTGTGTGTCTCTCTGTCTCTCTCTCTCTGTGTGCCTGTGTGTCTCTCTGTCTCTCTCTCTCTGTGTGCCTGTGTGTCTCTCTGTCTCTCTCTCTCTGTGTGCCTGTGTGTCTCTCTGTCTCTCTCTCTCTCTGTGTGCCTGTGTGTCTCTCTCTCTCTGTCTCTCTCTCTCTGTGTGCCTGTGTGTCTCTCTCGCTCTCTCTGTGTGTGGCTCTCGCTCTCTCTCTCTCTCTGCCTGTGTCTCTCGCTCTCTCTATCTCTCTGCCTGTGTCTCTCGCTCTCTCTCTCTGCCTGTGTCTCTCTCTGGGTGCTTAGTGTCCTCTCCCCCCTAGGCTCCCAGACGGGCTGACCCGCCGAGGGGACATCAACCTGCTGATGCTGGGAGACCCGGGAACCGCCAAGTCCCAGCTGCTGAAGTTTGTGGAGCGCTGCTCCCCCATCGGGGTTAGTGCTCTATATAGTCTATATCTAGACCTCCCCTCTAGGGTTAGCCCTAACCCTAGAGGGCTAGAGTTAGCCCTAACCCTAGGGTTAGGGCTAACTCTAGCCCTCTGCTGGTTCGTGAGATGACTGAGTGTAGAACCAGTAGAGGGCTAGAGTTAGGGCTAACCCTAACTCTAGAGTTGGGGCTAACCCTAACCCTAACTCTAGAGTTGGGGCTAACCCTAACTCTAGAGTTAGGGCTAACCCTAACCCTAACTCTAGCCCTCTGCTGGTTCCTCATATGACGAGTGTAGGACAGTCCTGATGAGGCTTCAACGTATTCTGGGCTCAATGTCTTCAGTTTAGAAATGGTTTCCTCTTGATTAGAGAACGGTCGGACATCCGCCCGGGGGGGTCCGCTGCCCCCTGGTGGCGGGGGTGTGCTGACGCTCTGCCCTCCTCCCCCAGGTGTTAGGGTCCCGGGGGGTCTGCTGCCCCCTGGTGGCGGGGGTGTGCTGACGCTCTGCCCTCCTCCCCCAGGTGTTAGGGTCCCGGGGGGTCCGCTGCCTCCTGGTGGCGGGGGTGTGCTGACGCTCTGCCCTCCTCCCCCAGGTGTTAGGGTCCCGGGGGGTCCGCTGCCCCCTGGTGGCGGGGGTGTGCTGACGCTCTGCCCTCCTCCCCCAGGTGTTAGGGTCCCGGGGGGTCCGCTGCCCCCTGGTGGCGGGGGTGTGCTGACGCTCTGCCCTCCTCCCCCAGGTGTTAGGGTCCCGGGGGGTCCGCTGCCCCCTGGTGGCGGGGGTGTGCTGACGCTCTGCCCTCCTCCCCCAGGTGTTAGGGTCCCGGGGGGTCCGCTGCCCCCTGGTGGCGGGGGTGTGCTGACGCTCTGCCCTCCTCCCCCAGGTGTTAGGGTCCCGGGGGGTCCGCTGCCCCCTGGTGGCGGGGGTGTGCTGACGCTCTGCCCTCCTCCCCCAGGTGTTAGGGTCCCGGGGGGTCCGCTGCCCCCTGGTGGCGGGGGTGTGCTGACGCTCTGCCCTCCTCCCACAGGTGTACACCTCCGGTAAGGGCAGCAGTGCGGCCGGCCTCACGGCCTCCGTCCTCAGGGACCCCGTCACACGCGGCTTCATCATGGAGGGCGGAGCCATGGTGCTGGCGGACGGAGGCGTGGTCTGCATCGACGAGTTCGACAAGGTAGGAGGCTCGGGGCTAGGGTCGGGGCTAGGGTCAGGGTCGGGGCTAGGGTCGGGGTCGGGGCTAGGGTCGGGGTCGGGGCTAGGGTCAGGGTCGGGGCTAGGGTCAGGGTCGGGGCTAGGGTCAGGGTCGGGGCTAGGGTCGGGGCTAGGGTCAGGGCTAGGGTCAGGGTCGGGGCTAGGGTCGGGGTCGGGGCTAGGGTCGGGGCTAGGGTCGGGGTCGGGGCTAGGGTCGGGGCTAGGGTCGGGGCTAGGGTCAGGGCTAGGGTCGGGGCTAGGGTCAGGGTCGGGGCTAGGGTCGGGGTCGGGGCTAGGGTCGGGGTCGGGGCTAGGGTCGGGGCTAGGGTCAGGGCTAGGGTCAGGGTCGGGGCTAGGGTCGGGGCTAGGGTCGGGGCTAGGGTCAGGGCTAGGGTCGGGGCTAGGGTCAGGGTCGGGGCTAGGGTCGGGGTCGGGGCTAGGGTCGGGGTCGGGGCTAGGGTCAGGGTCGGGGCTAGGGTCAGGGTCGGGGCTAGGGTCGGGGCTAGGGTCGGGGTCGGGGCTAGGGTCAGGGCTAGGGTCAGGGTCGGGGCTAGGGTCGGGGCTAGGGTCGGGGTCGGGGCTAGGGTCGGGGATAGGGTCGGGGCTAGGGTCAGGGTCGGGGCTAGGGTCGGGGCTAGGGTCGGGGCTAGGGTCAGGGTCGGGGCTAGGGTCGGGGCTAGGGTCAGGGCTAGGGTCGGGGCTAGGGTCAGGGCTAGGGGCTAGGGTCGGGGCTAGGGTCGGGGCTAGGGTCAGGGCTAGGGTCGGGCCTAGGGTCGGGGCTAGGCTAGGGTCGGGGCTAGGGTCGGGGCTAGGGTCGGGGCTAGGGTCGGGGCTAGGGTCGGGGTCGGGGCTAGGGTCGGGGCTAGGGTCGGGGCTAGGGTCGGGGTCGGGGCTAGGGTCGGGGCTAGGGTCGGGGCTAGGGTCGGGGCTAGGGTCGGGGCTAGGGTCGGGGCTAGGGTCGGGGCTAGGGTCGGGGTCGGGGCTAGGGTCGGGGCTAGGGTCGGGGCTAGGGTCGGGGCTAGGGTCGGGGCCGGGGCTAGGGTCGGGGCTAGGGTCGGGGCTAGGGTCGGGGCTAGGGTCGGGGTCGGGGCTAGGGTCGGGGCTAGGGTCGGGGCTAGGGTCGGGGTCGGGGCTAGGGTCGGGGCTAGGGTCGGGGCTAGGGTCGGGGCTAGGGTCGGGGCTAGGGTCGGGGCTAGGGTCGGGGCCAGTGTTGTTTGTCTGCTGTGCGTTGAGTGTGTGTCTGTTGTGTGTCTGCTGTGTGTTGAGTGTGTCTGCTGTGTGTTGAGTGTGTGTCTGTTGTGCGTCTGCTGTGTGTTGAGTGTGTTGTGTGTCTGCTGTGTGTTGAGTGTGTTGTGTGTCTGCTGTGTGTTGTGTTGAGTGTGTTGTGTCTGCTGTGTGTTGAGTGTGTTGTGTCTGCTGTGTGTTGAGTGTGTTGTGTCTGCTGTGTCTTGTGTGTCTGCTGTGTGTTGAGTGTGTTGTGTCTGCTGTGTGTTGTGTGTCTGCTGTGTGTTGAGTGTGTTGTGTCTGCTGTGTGTTGTGTGTCTGCTGTGTGTTGAGTGTGTTGTGTCTGCTGTGTGTTGTGTGTCTGCTGTGTGTTGAGTGTGTCTGCTGTGTGTTGTGTGTCTGCTGTGTGTTGAGTGTGTTGTGTGTCTGCTGTGTGTTGAGTGTGTTGTGTGTCTGCTGTGTGTTGTGTTGAGTGTGTTGTGTGTGTTGTGTGTCTGCTGTGTGTTGTGTTGAGTGTGTTGTGTCTGCTGTGTGTTGAGTGTGTTGTGTCTGCTGTGTGTTGTGTGTCTGCTGTGTGTTGTGTGTTGAGTCTCTTGTGTGCTGACGGTCTCTCCCCCCCCAGATGAGGGAGGACGACCGCGTGGCGATCCACGAGGCCATGGAGCAGCAGACCATCTCCATCGCCAAGGTAACCCTCCCCCCCCCCCCCCCCCCCCCCCCGTCGTTCTGGTTTATTGAGTCTTGGTAACGTGTCCCTCTACTGGTGTAACGCCGACTGGTTTAGGATGGTCCCGTCTAGTGGTGTAAGCTGTACTGGTTAAGCTGTACTGGTTAAGGTGTACTGGTTAGAGGTATACTGGTTAAGGTGTACTGGTTAGAGGTATACTGGTTAAGGTGTACTGGTGAGAGGTCTACTGGTTAATACTGGTTAATAGTGGTACGGATCAACCCTCACCGTTCGGGACGCAAGGTATCCGTGGATCGGCTGATAAAAAAAAAAAAAAAGAACGTTTCCTTCACGTGATCAGCGCGTGTTTAGACTATTCTGGTATCAACAACATCAAGTATCGTAGAAATACCGTTTCTGTTGTGTTTTATTTGGCGTTCCGTAAATCCCATTGAAACGAAAACCGGAAGCGGACATGTTTATGTTTGGTTGTAGTCTTTTCGCTCGGTTCTCCGTATCAACAGTAGGGCTAAAACCGAGCGAAAAGACTACAACCAGCCCCCCTGCAAAGAGCAATGAGTCTCCCAACCGAAATCAATGGATTTACAAAATGCCAAATAAAACACGACTGAAACTGTATTTCGCTACCATACTTGATGAAACAAAAGAAGATGAGGATGTCTGCGTTGCCTTGGGAGAGTGTAGACTCTGAACTCTCCCCAGGCAATGCAGACATCCTGAATTGTAAATCCCGGGTTCGGTATTATTGACTATCCATGTTAAAAAGAAGAAGGAATAATGCTTCAGATTGCATTTTTTTTAAATATTGACCATGCTTAAAGGAAGCAGGATTATTACCTAATTGTTCACTTTATTTAGTTTTTACTAGGTACACTGTTGAGGTGTACTGGTTAAGGTGTACTGGTTAGGGTCTACTGGTTAGGGTCTACTGGTTAGGGTCTACTGGTTAGGGTCTACTGGTTAGGGTCTACTGGTTAGGGTCTACTGGTTAGGGTCTACTGGTTAGGGTCTACTGGTTAAGGTGTACTGGTTAAGGTGTACTGGTGTAACCCCTCCGCTGCCCACCAGGCCGGCATCACCACCACGCTGAACTCTCGCTGCTCCGTCCTCGCCGCCGCCAACTCTGTGTTCGGCCGCTGGGACGACAGCAAGGGGGAGGACAACATCGACTTCATGCCCACCATCCTGTCCCGCTTCGACATGATCTTCATCATCAAGGACCACCACGACACGCAGAGGGACATGGTGAGGGGGGTCTGGGCTAGTTCAGGGCCTCCCATGATGCACCTGGGCTCCGCCGCTGCCTGTGATGGTATCTGGTCGGTAGCCACCAGCATGGGCTCCTCTGTAGTTCATCAGTTATACCTCGTATAACCCTAACCCTATTCCCCCCTAGAACCCTAACCATGACCTGGTCCCCTCTAGAACCCTAACCATGACCTGGTCCCCTCTAGAACCCTAACCATGACCTGGTCCCCTCTAGAACCCTAACCATGACCTGGTCCCCTCTAGAACCCTAACCATGACCTGGTCCCCTCTAGAACCCTAACCATGACCTGGTCCCCTCTAGAACCCTAACCATGACCTGGTCCCCTCTAGAACCCTAACCATGACCTGGTCCCCTCTAGAACCCTAACCATGACCTGGTCCCCTCTAGAACCCTAACCATGACCTGGTCCCCTCTAGAACCCTAACCATGACCTGGTCCCCTCTAGAACCCTAACCATGACCTGGTCCCCTCTAGAACCATGACCTGGTCCCCTCTAGAACCCTAACCATGACCTGGTCCCCTCTAGAACCCTAACCATGACCTGGTCCCCTCTAGAACCCTAACCATGACCTGGTCCCCTCTAGAACCATGACCTGGTCCCCTCTAGAACCCTAACCATGACCTGGTCCCCTCTAGAACCCTAACCATGACCTGGTCCCCCCTAGAACCCTAACCATGACCTGGTCCCCTCTAGAACCCTAACCATGACCTGGTCCCCTCTAGAACCATGACCTGGACCCCTCTAGAACCATGACCCGGTCCCCTCTAGAACCATGACCCGGTCCCCTCTAGAACCATGAACTGGTCCCCTCTAGAACCCTAACCATGACCTGGTCCCCTCTAGAACCCTAACCATGAACTGGTCCCCTCTAGAACCCTAACCATGAACTGGTCCCCTCTAGAACCCTAACCATGACCTGGTCCCCTCTAGAACCCTAACCATGACCTGGTCCCCTCTAGAACCCTAACCATGACCTGGTCCCCCCTAGAACCCTAACCATGACCTGGTCCCCTCTAGAACCCTAACCATGACCTGGTCCCCTCTAGAACCCTAACCATGACCTGGTCCCCTCTAGAACCATGACCTGGACCCCTCTAGAACCATGACCCGGTCCCCTCTAGAACCATGACCCGGTCCCCTCTAGAACCATGACCCGGTCCCCTCTAGAACCATGAACTGGTCCCCTCTAGAACCCTAACCATGACCTGGTCCCCTCTAGAACCCTAACCATGACCTGGTCCCCTCTAGAACCCTAACCATGACCTGGTCCCCTCTAGAACCATGACCTGGTCCCCTCTAGAACCATGACCCGGTCCCCTCTAGAACCATGAACTGGTCCCCTCTAGAACCCTAACCATGAACTGGTCCCCTCTAGAACCCTAACCATGACCTGGTCCCCTCTAGAACCCTAACCATGACCTGGTCCCCTCTAGAACCATGACCTGGTCCCCTCTAGAACCCTAACCATGACCTGGTCCCCTCTAGAACCCTAACCATGACCTGGTCCCCTCTAGAACCCTAACCATGACCTGGTCCCCTCTAGAACCCTAACCATGACCTGTTCCCCTCTAGAACCCTAACCATGACCTGGTCCCCTCTAGAACCCTAACTATGACCTGGTCCCCTCTAGAACCCTAACCATGACCTGGTCCCCTCTAGAACCCTAACCATGACCTGGTCCCCTCTAGAACCCTAACCATGACCTGGTCCCCTCTAGAACCCTAACCATGAACTGGTCCCCTCTAGAACCCTAACCATGACCTGGTCCCCTCTAGAACCCTAACCATGACCTGGTCCCCTCTAGAACCCTAACCATGACCTGGTCCCCTCTAGAACCCTAACTATGACCTGGTCCCCTCTAGAACCCTAACCATGACCTGGTCCCCTCTAGAACCCTAACCATGACCTGGTCCCCTCTAGAACCCTAACTATGACCTGGTCCCCTCTAGAACCATGACCTGGTCCCCTCTAGAACCCTAACCATGACCTGGTCCCCTCTAGAACCCTAACTATGACCTGGTCCCCTCTAGAACCCTAACCATGACCTGGTCCCCTCTAGAACCCTAACCATGACCTGGTCCCCTCTAGAACCCTAACCATGACCTGGTCCCCTCTAGAACCCTAACCATGACCTGGTCCCCTCTAGAACCCTAACTATGACCTGGTCCCCTCTAGAACCCTAACCATGAACTGGTCCCCTCTAGAACCCTAACCATGACCTGGTCCCCTCTAGAACCCTAACCATGACCTGGTCCCCTCTAGAACCATGACCTGGTCCCCTCTAGAACCATGACCTGGTCCCCTCTAGAACCATGACCTGGTCCCCTCTAGAACCATGACCTGGTCCCCTCTAGAACCATGACCTGGTCCCCTCTAGAACCATGACCTGGTCCCCTCTAGAACCCTAACTATGACCTGGTCCCCTCTAGAACCCTAACTATGACCTGGTCCCCTCTAGAACCCTAACCATGACCTGGTCCCCTCTAGAACCCTAACCATGACCTGGTCCCCTCTAGAACCCTAACTATGACCTGGTCCCCTCTAGAACCATGACCTGGTCCCCTCTAGAACCCTAACCATGACCTGGTCCCCTCTAGAACCCTAACTATGACCTGGTCCCCTCTAGAACCCTAACCATGACCTGGTCCCCTCTAGAACCCTAACCATGACCTGGTCCCCTCTAGAACCCTAACCATGACCTGTTCCCCTCTAGAACCCTAACCATGACCTGGTCCCCTCTAGAACCCTAACTATGACCTGGTCCCCTCTAGAACCCTAACCATGAACTGGTCCCCTCTAGAACCCTAACCATGACCTGGTCCCCTCTAGAACCCTAACCATGACCTGGTCCCCTCTAGAACCCTAACCATGACCTGGTCCCCTCTAGAACCCTAACCATGACCTGGTCCCCTCTAGAACCATGACCTGGTCCCCTCTAGAACCATGACCTGGTCCCCTCTAGAACCATGACCTGGTCCCCTCTAGAACCCTAACCATGACCTGGTCCCCTCTAGAACCATGACCTGGTCCCCTCTAGAACCCTAACCATGACCTGGTCCCCCCTAGAACCCTAACCATGACCTGGTCCCCTCTAGAACCCTAACCATGACCTGGTCCCCTCTAGAACCATGACCTGGACCCCTCTAGAACCATGACCCGGTCCCCTCTAGAACCATGACCCGGTCCCCTCTAGAACCATGAACTGGTCCCCTCTAGAACCCTAACCATGACCTGGTCCCCTCTAGAACCCTAACCATGAACTGGTCCCCTCTAGAACCCTAACCATGAACTGGTCCCCTCTAGAACCCTAACCATGACCTGGTCCCCTCTAGAACCCTAACCATGACCTGGTCCCCTCTAGAACCCTAACCATGACCTGGTCCCCCCTAGAACCCTAACCATGACCTGGTCCCCTCTAGAACCCTAACCATGACCTGGTCCCCTCTAGAACCCTAACCATGACCTGGTCCCCTCTAGAACCATGACCTGGACCCCTCTAGAACCATGACCCGGTCCCCTCTAGAACCATGACCCGGTCCCCTCTAGAACCATGACCCGGTCCCCTCTAGAACCATGAACTGGTCCCCTCTAGAACCCTAACCATGACCTGGTCCCCTCTAGAACCCTAACCATGACCTGGTCCCCTCTAGAACCCTAACCATGACCTGGTCCCCTCTAGAACCATGACCTGGTCCCCTCTAGAACCATGACCCGGTCCCCTCTAGAACCATGAACTGGTCCCCTCTAGAACCCTAACCATGAACTGGTCCCCTCTAGAACCCTAACCATGACCTGGTCCCCTCTAGAACCCTAACCATGACCTGGTCCCCTCTAGAACCATGACCTGGTCCCCTCTAGAACCCTAACCATGACCTGGTCCCCTCTAGAACCATGACCTGGTCCCCTCTAGAACCCTAACCATGACCTGGTCCCCTCTAGAACCCTAACCATGACCTGTTCCCCTCTAGAACCCTAACCATGACCTGGTCCCCTCTAGAACCCTAACTATGACCTGGTCCCCTCTAGAACCCTAACCATGACCTGGTCCCCTCTAGAACCCTAACCATGACCTGGTCCCCTCTAGAACCCTAACCATGACCTGGTCCCCTCTAGAACCCTAACCATGAACTGGTCCCCTCTAGAACCCTAACCATGACCTGGTCCCCTCTAGAACCCTAACCATGACCTGGTCCCCTCTAGAACCCTAACCATGACCTGGTCCCCTCTAGAACCCTAACTATGACCTGGTCCCCTCTAGAACCCTAACCATGACCTGGTCCCCTCTAGAACCCTAACCATGACCTGGTCCCCTCTAGAACCCTAACTATGACCTGGTCCCCTCTAGAACCATGACCTGGTCCCCTCTAGAACCCTAACCATGACCTGGTCCCCTCTAGAACCCTAACTATGACCTGGTCCCCTCTAGAACCCTAACCATGACCTGGTCCCCTCTAGAACCCTAACCATGACCTGGTCCCCTCTAGAACCCTAACCATGACCTGGTCCCCTCTAGAACCCTAACCATGACCTGGTCCCCTCTAGAACCCTAACTATGACCTGGTCCCCTCTAGAACCCTAACCATGAACTGGTCCCCTCTAGAACCCTAACCATGACCTGGTCCCCTCTAGAACCCTAACCATGACCTGGTCCCCTCTAGAACCATGACCTGGTCCCCTCTAGAACCATGACCTGGTCCCCTCTAGAACCATGACCTGGTCCCCTCTAGAACCATGACCTGGTCCCCTCTAGAACCATGACCTGGTCCCCTCTAGAACCATGACCTGGTCCCCTCTAGAACCATGACCTGGTCCCCTCTAGAACCCTAACTATGACCTGGTCCCCTCTAGAACCCTAACCATGACCTGGTCCCCTCTAGAACCCTAACCATGACCTGGTCCCCTCTAGAACCCTAACTATGACCTGGTCCCCTCTAGAACCATGACCTGGTCCCCTCTAGAACCCTAACCATGACCTGGTCCCCTCTAGAACCCTAACTATGACCTGGTCCCCTCTAGAACCCTAACCATGACCTGGTCCCCTCTAGAACCCTAACCATGACCTGGTCCCCTCTAGAACCCTAACCATGACCTGTTCCCCTCTAGAACCCTAACCATGACCTGGTCCCCTCTAGAACCCTAACTATGACCTGGTCCCCTCTAGAACCCTAACCATGAACTGGTCCCCTCTAGAACCCTAACCATGACCTGGTCCCCTCTAGAACCCTAACCATGACCTGGTCCCCTCTAGAACCCTAACCATGACCTGGTCCCCTCTAGAACCCTAACCATGACCTGGTCCCCTCTAGAACCATGACCTGGTCCCCTCTAGAACCATGACCTGGTCCCCTCTAGAACCATGACCTGGTCCCCTCTAGAACCCTAACCATGACCTGGTCCCCTCTAGAACCATGACCTGGTCCCCTCTAGAACCCTAACCATGACCTGGTCCCCTCTAGAACCCTAACTATGACCTGGTCCCCTCTAGAACCCTAACCATGACCTGTTCCCCTCTAGAACCCTAACCATGACCTGGTCCCCTCTAGAACCCTAACCATGACCTGGTCCCCTCTAGAACCCTAACCATGACCTGGTCCCCTCTAGAACCCTAACCATGACCTGGTCCCCTCTAGAACCATGACCTGGTCCCCTCTAGAACCCTAACCATGACCTGGTCCCCTCTAGAACCCTAACCATAACGTTCCCCCCCCCAGACGCTGGCTCGCCACGTGATGAACGTCCACCTCAGTGCTCACACGCAGACGGACGCCGTGGAGGGGGAGATCCCGCTGGCCACCTTCAAGAAGTACATCGCCTACGCCCGCGTGTGAGTGACCCCCCCACCGGGCCCCGCTGGCCTGGGGAGGTGTCTGGTGCCCCCCCTAACCCAGCGTACGTCCTCAGTGTTCAGACAGGACGACCCCCCACGGGGTGGTAGTCGGCATGCCGCCCGTAACACGTGGGTCATGTGATGTCACCCCCCCCCTACAGGAAGTGCGGGCCGCGTCTGTCGGCGGCGGCGGCGGAGAAGCTGAAGAACCGCTACGTGGTGATGAGGAGCGGGGCGCGGGAGCACGAGAGGGAGAGCGACAAGAGGGCGTCCATCCCCATCACCGTCAGGTACCCCCACACTGATACCCCCCCATCACCGTCAGGTACCCCCCCCCATCACCGTCAGGTACCCCCCCCCATCACCGTCAGGTACCCCCCCATCACCGTCAGGTACCCCCCCATCACCGTCAGGTACCCCCCCATCACCGTCAGGTACCCCCCCACACTGATACCCCCCATCACCGTCAGGTACCCCCCCATCACCGTCAGGTACCCCCACACTGATACCCCCCATCACCGTCAGGTACCCCCCCCCCATCACCCTCTGCTGCGTGGTAACGGGGCCCTCTGCGTGGTAACGGGCCCTCTGCTGCGTGGTAACGGGCCCTCTGCTGCGTGGTAACGGGCCCTCTGCTGCGTGGTAACGGGGCCCTCTGCTGCGTGGTAACGGGGCCCTCTGCGTGGTAACGGGCCCCTCTGCTGCGTGGTAACGGGCCCCTCTGCTGCGTGGTAACGGGCCCCCTGCTGCGTGGTAACGGGCCCCTCTGCTGCGTGGTAACGGGCCCTCTGCTGCGTGGTAACGGGCCCTCTGCTGCGTGGTAACGGGGCCCTCTGCTGCGTGGTAACGGGCCCACTGCTGCGTGGTAACGGGGCCCTCTGCTGCGTGGTAACGGGGCCCTCTGCGTGGTAACGGGGCCCTCTGCGTGGTAACGGGCCCCTCTGCTGCGTGGTAACGGGCCCTCTGCTGCGTGGTAACGGGCCCTCTGCTGCGTGGTAACGGGGCCCTCTGCTGCGTGGTAACGGGCCCTCTGCTGCGTGGTAACGGGGCCCTCTGCTGCGTGGTAACGGGCCCTCTGCTGCGTGGTAACGGGGCCCTCTGCTGCGTGGTAACGGGGCCCTCTGCGTGGTAACGGGCCCTCTGCTGCGTGGTAACGGGGCCCTCTGCTGCGTGGTAACGGGCCCTCTGCTGCGTGGTAACGGGGCCCTCTGCTGCGTGGTAACGGGCCCTCTGCGTGGTAACGGGCCCTCTGCTGCGTGGTAACGGGCCCTCTGCTGCGTGGTAACAGGCCCTCTGCTGCGTGGTAACGGGGCCCTCTGCTGCGTGGTAACGGGCCCTCTGCTGCGTGGTAACGGGCCCTCTGCTGCGTGGTAACGGGCCCTCTGCGTGGTAACGGGGCCCTCTGCCGCGTGGTAACGGGCCCTCTGCTGCGTGGTAACGGGGCCCTCTGCGTGGTAACGGGCCCCTCTGCTGCGTGGTAACGGGCCCTCTGCGTGGTAACGGGCCCCTCTGCTGCGTGGTAACGGGCCCCTCTGCTGCGTGGTAACGGGCCCTCTGCTGCGTGGTAACGGGCCCTCTGCTGCGTGGTAACGGGCCCTCTGCTGCGTGGTAACGGGCCCTCTGCTGCGTGGTAACGGGCCCTCTGCGTGGTAACGGGCCCTCTGCTGCGTGGTAACGGGCCCCTCTGCTGCGTGGTAACGGGCCCCTCTGCTGCGTGGTAACGGGCCCTCTGCGTGGTAACGGGCCCTCTGCTGCGTGGTAACGGGCCCTCTGCTGCGTGGTAACGGGCCCTCTGCTGCGTGGTAACGGGCCCTCTGCGTGGTAACGGGCCCCTCTGCTGCGTGGTAACGGGGCCCTCTGTCCAACAGGCAGCTGGAGGCGGTGATCCGCATCGCCGAGTCGCTGGCCAAGATGCGGCTGCAGGCGGTGGCGGGCGAGGAGGAGGTGGACGAGGCGCTGCGGCTCTTCCAGGTCTCCACGCTGGACGCCGCTCTGTCCGGAAGCCTCTCAGGTACCGGCCGCCCGTCTGACGCTAGCCCTGAAGGGCTAACCCTAACCCGGTGCAGAGCCCTGCTAACGCTAACGCCCGTCTCCTCAGGGGTGGAGGGCTTCACCACGCAGGAGGACCAGGAGATGATCTCCCGCATCGAGAAGCAGCTGAAGCGCCGCTTCGCCATCGGCTCCCAGGTGTCTGAGCACAGCATCGTGCAGGACTTCACCAAGCAGGTCAGAGGGCCTTTAACCGCTCCACGGGGGGGGGGTTAAACCATGTTTACTGCTGTATCAGGAGGAATCAGTGTACCGTTGGTCAGCCCCTGTCCTGGCTCTGATCCTGACTCCTCCCCCTGTCCTGGCTCTGATCCTGACTCCTCCCCCTGTCCTGGCTCTGATCCTGACTCCTCCCCCTGTCCTGGCTCTGATCCTGACTCCTCCCCCTGCAGAAGTACCCGGAGCACGCCGTCCTCAAGGTTCTGCACCTGATGATGAGGAGGGGAGAGCTGCAGCACCGCATGCAGAGGAAGGTCCTGTACCGGGTCAAGTAGACCAGGAGCTCGGTCCTGTGGTGTAAATGTTTGAGGCGTTCAGTAGCTGATGTGCCCCCCAGCTCGTAGGTCTACTGGGTTCTGATGGACCGGATGCATGTTAATAATCTGGGGTGGGAGGAGATAAACATTAATTGTTTAACTGTGAAAAGTGAAACTATATTTTGTAAAAATACTTTGTAACAAAAAATAAATATGAGCAAGTTGACTTTTCTTTCTTTTTTAAGTTTGTACTTTATTTGCAATTGAATTCAGGACATTTAAACACTGGAGCAACATTTTATTTTGTATGTTATAGTGAAATGCAAAAGATCAGATCTTGGCTGGTAACACGAGCTTCTGTTAAAGAATATCGTTGTACATAAGTTGAGTGCAGTGTACATCTGAATGGTTGAATGGTGTGTGCGTGAACATATGTATACACGCGTCTATATACTGTATATTGGTAGGTAGACGGCCGAGCAAGCTGAAGTGCTCCCTGTAGGAGACCAGCAGTCCCATTCCCACGTGGCCATCGCACACACATTCCGACGGTGAACTGCATGCTGGGGGAAGCCGGGGTGTTCCCGTTGGTCTGGGGGCTGCTCCTCGATCAGGTCAGCAGGTCATCAGTGTTCTGGCACGCAGAATCACTTCCTCTGTTTGACCTGGACCGGTTCTGACCGGTCGGTCTCACCTGGACGTTGAGCCGCTGTTCATGCGGCCGCGGTAAAGCTGCTTGAACCTGTTTGGGCTGGAAACGCTTGGGAAGTACGGGAGGCCTTCGCCGCTGCTGAGCCCGAGGGAATTCTGGGTAATTTTGCCGAGGAACTCCTAGTGTCCCACCTTGTACTCTGCGAGGGTGATGAGTGAGTGTTTTGCGACTCACCTTGTACTCTGCGAGGGTGATGAGTGAGTGTTTTGCGACTCGCCTTGTACTCTGCGAGGGTGATGCATCCCTTCTGGTAGTTGAGCGCTGGGTGTTCTCCGCCCGGTGGCTCTCCTTCGTCACGCGCTTGATCTCCGACAGATCGCAAACGGTTCAGGTGGAGCTGGGTACCTAATACACTGTAGGTGTAGTAAGGTAGTTCAGGTGGAGCTGGGTACCTAATACACTGTAGGGGTAGTTCAGGTGGAGCTGGGTACCTAATACACTGTAGGTGTAGTAAGGTAGTTCAGGTGGAGCTTGGTACCTAATACACTGTAGGTGTAGTAAGGTAGTTCAGTGTAGCTAAGGTGTAGGTACCTGCCAGAAGCGTCTGCATCTGTGCTCCTTGCGCTCTTCATGATGACCCAAAGGTGTTGAATGGTGAGCTGCTACTTTAAGTTCAGATTTCTCAAGTTTCCACGATAGTGTTGAAGTGTCTCCTCTGAGCCAGGGATGGGAACTGAAGGTCTCTGAGCGAGAGAAGCTCCTGCAGTCTCTTTTATACCCCCTCCGTACCTCGCTGTTCTATGAACATCCTTACTAAACCGACAGATGTTGTTCCTCCTTCTTATCTGCAGTCTGTTTTATACCGTCTCCGTACCTCGCTGGTTCAGAGAGGACGTTCTTAACCCAGACTCATCACTGTGGCAAAGCGTTTTCCTTCTCTATGTTTGGGTTGACATGAAAACGTGTGTGTGCAGAAAACCTAAAGGTTGAGTCACACTTAGCGGACAAGGACATCTTCTCTGGCGACAGTCAAAATAAGAAGCTGTTTACCAGTACCCTTCAGACCCCAGGGTCAGGGCCTTAAGGTCACTGTGTTCATGTGATGCTGCTGAGGTCGATTTAGGCTCTGGCCCTCAACCACAGACACCAGCACAACATATACGCTAGAGGGCGCTATTTATTAGACAATATTCTAACATATAAATAATGTGCATCCTGTTAAATGTGGTCCCGTATGAGGCTTAGTAAAATCACAAAGGATGCTTCAACGGTTTTGGCTTTAAGGCTCATTCCCGAACATATTGTTTTACAGGAGGTCATGACTCCCTTCAGTGGGAGCGATGGTCTCATACCCTCTTGATAGATAATCCCTTTTTAATTGAATAGTTATTAGTTGGATGATGCTGTTCGCTTATAGCATCCAGACTACGTGTCCCACCTGCTAGACTGCACCGCTTCACACAACTCAATAAATATAATGGATATTAAAGCACTGCGTTGCTTGTGGACATAATAGTCAGGCCATTTCAGAAATAAATGAATTAATCATGATTCATATGGACCTTCTCTTCAATCGACAATGTAAAGTTAAGAGCTATATATCTGGTATTTGCTGCAGATACCAGATGGTCTAAGATCCATCTTCTCTTCACATCTTCAACTCAGTTCTCAGTTGAAGGAAACACCAAAGCGGTGTCAGGCGCCACAATCAGTCGGGAGTCGAAACAGCAGGAGGCCATCGGGCAATGGGGGCTCGTCCAGTGCTGCTGCTCATCTCAACCAACCACGACTCTCCGTTCCAACAGCTCCGAATATATAATATATAAACGGAACTGGCCGAAAGAGAATAAAGGACGCAACTACGTTTGGTTCAGTCGGTGAATCGCTGTTTTGCAAAGTCAAATATTACTTGACATAAAACGATACCATTAAATTGAGGGCTAGGATGAAGCTCTTATGTGTGATCGGGATGCTTTTGGTGGCGGACGCATCTCCAAACCTCTTCAGGTAAAGTCAGCTTTACTCACTGCAATTTGTCGTCTGTCATTCGCGTTTTGATGCTTTACTTAAAATTGAACATTTCTATCTATCCCGCTATCGTTTAGACTATTGGCTTTCATCAGGCCGAATGACACTAACATGAACACCTTGAGCAGGATTAGCGTTAATGATCGGAGGTGATTGTTTATCTCCGTCCACGTGTTTCTGTTGAAGTCTAACTCGTGTGCAGAACGACCCACCGTCGTTTCAGTTCAGCCTCCCGTCTGCTCTGCACGGTGATGAGCGGTGTGTGAACCGTGTGTGTGAGACCGGTGGACCGGGCTCGATGTGTCCTCCTGTATTAACGATCCGTTCAATCTGCAGAGTGCCTCTCTACAAGACCCGCACCGTGCGCCGCATGATGAGCGACCAGGGCCGGTCTCTTGAGCAGCTCCAGAACCTGGCCCAGAGCGACCCCTCACACACGGCCACCGTGGCCCCCCCACAAACCAAGCTGCCCGTTGAGAGATTGACCAACTTTATGGATGTACGTAGAGGCTAGTGAAGCCGCTATAGACTGAACT
The DNA here is from genome assembly GCF_031168955.1 of Gadus macrocephalus. Taxonomy (NCBI): domain Eukaryota; kingdom Metazoa; phylum Chordata; class Actinopteri; order Gadiformes; family Gadidae; genus Gadus; species Gadus macrocephalus. The sequence goes on from NC_082383.1 coordinate 119,378, forward strand.
TCTTATGTAATTATTTATAGAACGTCACATAACGCCTGTCTTTTATCAACGCATTGATGTATGGACCTTGACTCCCCCCCTCCCTCCTACCTCTCATTGTATGTTGTACGCCCTGCACTTAAAAACAGCACGTCTGTGAAGTATACGGGAATGGGTTAACCTAGTGATTGTTAGTCCTTTGTTTTATGAACATCCTTCCATTACCAACAGATGTATGGTTGTTTCTCCTTCTTATGACAAGTGTACTTATTGTAAGTCGCTCTGGATAGAAGCGTCTGCTGAATGTAAATGTCTTGTCTCATGTTCCCCGCCCCCAGGCCCAGTACTACGGGGTCATCAGCCTCGGCACTCCTCCCCAGGACTTCACGGTTCTGTTTGACACTGGGTCCTCCAACCTGTGGGTGCCGTCCATCCACTGCCACTTCCTGGACCTGGCCTGTTGTGAGTGACGCCTCCTAACAAAGCTCCTCGTCTAAAAGGCATGCGCTGCCGTTCCGCAGTGTGGGGATAATTAGAAAAAGATGAACGAGCAATTTTTTTAATTTTCTGTAATTAAAAAGCCATCGTCAACATTTTCAACACACACGGTTCTCTGTGAGTCTTAACGACTTTAGCAGTAGTCTGAGGATCTCTTCCCACGGGCCCGTCATTAGAGGTCCTCTGATGGGCTAATGGCAGTCACCAGACCGGTCACATCCTGGTCCCGTGATGCACGGACTCCTGGGAAAACACCAAACCAGGCCGCTGGAACAGTGTGGTGGTCCTCTCATAGCAGCCTGGAGATGATCCCAACACGTTCCGACATGTTTTATTAATGAGGTGCTGTTACGGATTCAGGCACCGATAGCGTGACCCTGAGGTGCTGCTGAGTGTTAGAGGAGTGATGACATGCGTGCCCCCGGGGAGCGAGGACATGCCCCCGGGGAGGTATAACGTTCCCCAGAGGAGCGACGAGCTCTCCTGTGAGCATGGCGGTGGGGTCCTGGTATGACTGAAGGTCTGATCTCCACAGGGGTCCATCACCGCTACAACTCCAGGAAGTCCAGCAGCTACTCCCCAAACGGCACCCAGTTCTCCATCCAGTACGGCCGCGGCAGCCTGTCGGGGTTCATCAGCGGGGACACGGTCTCAGTGAGTCTGTGTGTGTGTGTGTACACACGCGTTACACACACTCTGACTCACACACTGACCTCTGTACACAGACAGACACGCAGTGCGGCACAAGGCAGGCATTCATCGAGTCACAAGAGCATTGTTCAGCAGCAGCCCGCCTACCTCGTGGTAGATCCAAATCAGCAGCGCTCGACTTCCACTTAACCCACAGCCAGGCGGGGAAAGGGCCCCATGTCACAGCTGATCCCTCCAGACCACGGGGTTAAGAACCAGCCCTGGCTCAGGAATGATCAACGCACTTCCACCGTCTCACATGAGATGACTCCGTAGTCCCCTCAACGGAGCGCTCTCCTCAGCGATGGTTTAATACCATCACTGTTCATCTGACCCTCTCGGCGATGGTTTAGTACCATCACTGTTGATCTGACCCTCTCAGCGATGGTTTAATACCATCACTGTTCATCTGACCCTCTCAGCGATGGTTTAATACCATCACTGTTCATCTGACCCTCTCAGCGATGGTTTAATACCATCACCGTTCATCTGACCCTCTCAGCGATGGTTTAATACCATCACCGTTCATCTGACCCTCTCAGCGATGGTTTAATACATCACTGTTCATCTGACCCTCTCAGCGATGGTTTAATACCATCACTGTTCATCTGACCCTCTCAGCGATGGTTTAATACCATCACTGTTCATCTGACCCTCTCAGCGATGGTTTAATACCATCACTGTTGATCTGACCCTCTCAGCGATGGTTTAATACCATCACTGTTCATCTGACCCTCTCAGCGATGGTTTAATACATCACTGTTCATCTGACCCTCTCAGCGATGGTTTAATACCATCACCGTGTTCATCTGACCCTCTCAGCGATGGTTTAATACCATCACTGTTCATCTGACCCTCTCAGCGATGGTTTAATACCATCACTGTTGATCTGACCCTCTCAGCGATGGTTCATCTGACCCTCTCAGCGATGGTTTAATACATCACTGTTCATCTGACCCTCTCAGCGATGGTTTAATACCATCACTGTTCATCTGACCCTCTCAGCGATGGTTTAATACCATCACTGTTCATCTGACCCTCTCAGCTATGGTTTAATACCATCACTGTTCATCTGACCCTCTCAGCGATGGTTTAATACCATCACTGTTCATCTGACCCTCTCAGCGATGGTTTAATACCATCACTGTTCATCTGACCCTCTCAGCGATGGTTTAATACATCACTGTTCATCTGACCCTCTCAGCGATGGTTTAATACCATCACCGTTCATCTGACCCTCTCAGCGATGGTTTAATACCATCACCGTTCATCTGACCCTCTCAGCGATGGTTTAATACCATCACCGTTCATCTGACCCTCTCAGTGATGGTTTAATACATCACCGTTCATCTGACCCTCTCAGCGATGGTTTAATACCATCACCGTTCATCTGACCCTCTCAGCGATGGTTTAATACCATCACTGTTGATCTGACCCTCTCAGCGATGGTTTAATACATCACTGTTCATCTGACCCTCTCAGCGATGGTTTAATACATCACCGTTCATCTGACCCTCTCAGCGATGGTTTAGTACCATCACCGTTCATCTGACCCTCTCGGCGATGGTTTAATACCATCACCGTTCATCTGACCCTCTCAGCGATGGTTTAATACCATCACCGTTCATCTGACCCTCTCGGCGATGGTTTAATACCATCACTGTTCATCTGACCCTCTCAGCGATGGTTTAATACCATCACCGTTCATCTGACCCTCTCGGCGATGGTTTAATACCATCACCGTTCATCTGACCCTCTCAGCGATGGTTTAATACCCCTCTCTGCCCCCCCCCCCCCCCCCCCAGGTGGCTGGTCTGGCCGTCCCTCAGCAGCAGTTCGGGGAGGCGGTGAAGCAGCCTGGGATCACGTTTGCGGTGGCACGCTTCGACGGGGTGCTGGGCCTGGGGTACCCCGCGCTCTCGGTGGGTCGCGTCACCCCGCTGTTCGACACGGCCATGGCCGCCAGGCTGCTGCCTAGCAACGTCTTCTCCTTCTACATCAGCAGGTCAGCCCCCCACCCCCCCCTCCTTCTACGTCAGCAGGTCCCCCCCACCCCCCCCTCCTTCTACGTCAGCAGGTCCCCCCCACCCCCCCTCCTTCTACGTCAGCAGGTCCCCCCCCTCCTTCTACGTCAGCAGGTCCCCCCCACCCCCCCCTCCTTCTACGTCAGCAGGTCCCCCCCCACCCCCCCCTTCTACGTCAGCAGGTCCCCCCCACCCCCCCCTCCTTCTACGTCAGCAGGTCCCCCCCCCTCCTTCTACGTCAGCAGGTCCCCCCCCTCCTTCTACGTCAGCAGGTCCCCCCCCACCCCCCCTTCTACGTCAGCAGGTCAGCCCCCCACCCCCCCCTCCTTCTACGTCAGCAGGTCAGCCCCCCACCCCCCCTCCTTCTACGTCAGCAGGTGGTCCCCCCCTTCTACGTCAGCAGTTCCCCCCCCTCCTTCTACGTCAGCAGTTCCCCCCCCCTCCTTCTACGTCAGCAGTTCCCCCCCCCTCCTTCTACGTCCCCCCCACCCCCCCTCCTTCTACGTCAGCAGGTCCCCCCCACCCCCCCCTTCTACGTCAGCAGGTCAGCCCCCCACCCCCCCCCCCACTTCTACGTCAGCAGGTCAGCCCCCCCCCTCCTTCTACGTCAGCAGGTCCCCCCCCTTCTACGTCAGCAGGTCAAAGGGACTTCACCAGAACAATGTGTGGCACCACAATAGTCGGACCACATCCTTGCTGCGGTGGCGGTCCTCTGGTCCGCCCCCCCCCCCCCCCTCTCATCAGTCTGCTGCTCTGACCCTCAGGGACCCGGCGGCGGTCCCCCCCCCACCCCCCCCCCTCCCTCATCAGTCTGCTGCTCTGACCCTCAGGGACCCGGTGGCGGTCCCCCCCCCCCCCCCCCCCCCCCCCCCCCCCTCTCTCATCAATCTGCTGCTCTGACCCTCAGGGACCCGGTGGCGGTCCGTCCCCCCCCCCCCTCTCTCATCAGTCTGCTGCTCTGACCCTCAGGGACCCGGCGGCGGCCGTGGGGGGGGAGCTGGTGCTGGGGGGGACGGACCCCACCCACTACAGCGGAGAGCTGCACTACGTCAACGTCACGCGCAAGGCCTACTGGCAGATCAAGATGGACACGTGAGTCTGACTAACGGGAGCTTCACATCATTAGTGGCAGAGGCGGGATATTCATAGAAATCCCCATCTTTGACCTTTGCAATTAGCCAATGGAATTAATTCAAGGAATTTAGTGTCAATGCAGAGAAATGACAGCTTAATAGGAGATTAAACTCCATCACTCCATAGTTTTGAAAATACCCCAAAGTAGAGGCTGTCTTCAACTGCAGGGCGAGACATGTTATCTTGGTACATAAAGATAACGCCTGAGAGTCAATGTGGACACGACTGGTTAGAGTGGAGAACTCTAGAACACAGCATAAGTGGAAGATTGAATACTACCTCGTGCATTATCAGTTAGTAGCCCCATAGTACAGCATGAGTACCTGGGTCCATGCAAGGGGCCCAAAGAGTGAAGTAGGGCAACGATGGAGGTTTCAGTAGCGGGAGGTTCATGTAACTTGATGAAACAAACGTGTTTTAGGTCTTGAGAACCCATTGTACAATTTTGTCTCCTCGATTGAGAGGTCAAGGTGAATATAATGGGATGACACAGAGCCAACCACTGGCGATGACTCCGTACAAGACATTGTAAACACCATCTTGAGTTGTATTATGGTGACAAGCCTCTGGATAATCAGTTTATGATGATTTAATGCGCTCAAAAACAACTTTGAGGATTAATAACAAGGCAAGACGTCATGTTTGGTTGCAAAAATAGTTGTTTTTACTTCCTCTCTCTAACCTCTGAGTTTTAGTCAGTGACATGGGTTGGACTGTTGGCTCAGCCTTCATTTGATGGTTTGTGTCTATCAAAACGTGACAAAGATCACTTGCTATGCGTGTGTGCCGTTATGTAATGTATAACTTGTTTTATTGAACTTACTCGTGATGGACTCTTTCCAGGCCGCTATGAAGAGGGTTAGCAATGTGACGGCTAATGACCTTTCTAATCAGAAGATGCTAAAGCCCGCCCTGTCTCCTGCAGCGTGCAGGTCGGAGGTCAGCTGACCTTGTGTGGA
>NC_082383.1:129761-148669 GCF_031168955.1 Gadus macrocephalus
AATCATATTCATTGATAAACACATTCATTTTCATTTGGTTTGACAGGTGGTCAACGTGGTGGTGTTCAAGGACAGCACGGCGGGGATGGTGTTTGAGCACAGCGCGGTGGATGGAATGGTAGCGGGGCTGGTGTCAGAGTGTCTGTTTCATCTCTCTGAAACGGTAGACATCAACCTCGACCACTACGGCCCCGAGGACCACGGCCGCTCTGACGCACAAAGCGATGGCAGTAGGGTGACCCCAACTCCCCTACCTTTCCCCTTGCAAGAAATCAGAATCACCCCAAGCCCTTCCTTAAAGGCCACTCATCCAGTCATTACTTTTGAGGTGTCCTCATACCCAGATGTTTTTTCAGCATTGAGAAGTCAAAGAGGCCTGTACGATGCCTGGATAAACTTTTCTCTGCAACTTTCCTTGAGTCAAATTTTTGGTGAGTCTGCAGCCAATCACATCATTGTCACACCAACCCACATGCGGCACTACAAACATGGCCGCTGCGACCCAACATACTCCCTGACTATGAGGTCTCGAGAGCTGGTGGGCGCCCTTGCATCCTGTGTGCGGCATGACGACGCTCCTCAGTATAGCGCTCATCTTCTACAACTGTTCCATGTTGCCTTTCTGGAGCACAAGAACCTCATCAAAGCAACAAAAAGTGGCCAGGGAGTAGGTCCTCATCTTGCTGCCCTTCGGTGGTCTTTGCCATCAGACAACCCACTAAAAAAGTTCCTGGATCCCTTTGGATGTCCCTCTGTTTACCTCACTGGTAAAGATCTAATGGAAGGTGTAGAGTGTGCAGTCGGAAATGTTTATGCTAAGGACCAACTAGCTGTTACTTACCTTGGAAGGAGAGACAAGGTCTTGATGGTGTTAAATGCTAAAGGTAGCTTTGCCACGGTGTTGGAAAACCTTCGTGACAGTCTGGCGATCAACATGAAGCTAGTGATGCTACTAGCTCTCAGATACTCCATCGCATGCCAAATGGGTGCTCTGGATTGTGTACTCCATGACGGCCAAGTAGGGTCAGTGAATGCAGAGGTGAACCGCTCTGTAGAAGGGCCTCTGTCCAAAATAAAACCCAATTCAGACTCCATGAGCCCAGACTTTACTCTGGTAATACATGGCGGGGCTGGAGAGGTGATGATGTTAAACAGCAAAGTAGTGGAGGTCATTGAGTTTGCTCTAAAGACAGCCTTAGGCCTCGGCTCCCAAGTGCTTCAACATGGGGGCAGCAGCCTTGATGCAGTTCAGAGGTCAGTGGAAGCTTTGGAAGATTGCTTCCTCTTCAATGCAGGGAAGGGTTCTGTTTTTAACAAAGATGGAAAAAATGAAATGGAGGCCACCATAGTGGATTGCAGTGGGATTAATTCTGGATCTGTAGCCTGCTTGCAGAGGGTAAAAAACCCCATAAAGGCCGCCAGGTGTGTGATGGATAAGAGTCCCCACTCCATGATTGTGGGAGAAGGAGCGGAGGACTTTGTTCACGGTTTGGAGCCAGGGGAACCTCTCGGCCCAGATTACTTCTACACTGATATCCGTCACAAAGAGCTAATGGTGAAGCTGCAGGCTGACGTCAATCCACAGAACAACCATCCACAGACTGTGGGAGCGGTGGCACTGGACCGCTGGCGTAAGCTAGCTGCTGCAACGTCTACAGGGGGTTTGGTAGGGAAGCTGAAAGGCAGGGTTGGAGACACAGCTGTAGTAGGAGCAGGGATATATGGGGATGACAAGCTAGCTATTACATGCTCAGGAGATGGAGATGTGTTTCTGAGGCACACAGTAGCACAGAAAGTAGCCATTCTCTACAACCACAAAGGTTACACCCTCAGACAAGCATGTCGAGAAGTGATCTCTGAAAACCTCAAAGGCATCAGCGCCGGGATCATCGCTGTCGATTCTAAAGGAGAAGCCGTCATTGAGACCAGTGCTGGGGTGATGTTTGTAGCCTCCATGGTTGGCGGAATTTCACGGGTTGAGGTCCTCAGACCTATGCCTGAGATCTCCAATGTGATCTGGGAGACAGATGAGCTAGTTGCCCACCTTAATCCAAAGCCTTGGACTCCAGGGGATACAATTCTGACGAGAAAAGCGTTAAGTGGTCCAAGCAGCATCTTCCAGTTAGCTCTACCTGATTTTGAGGCCATGCTTCAAGCAGCAAAAACCGTTTCTAACCTGCTGTGTAAGAAACTTGGAGTACAGCGCTGTGCCTTGGTTTCTAACCCATCCCCTGACCACCCAGCCCAAATCAAACTGCTGCCACTCCATGGCCTAGAAACGGACTGGCACCCTCATGTATCCCAACAAGAGGACTTCAAAGCCTTTGATCCTGGCTACTGCTCCTCAAAGAGTGGGCCTCGCTGTGAGGATGGACTGCTGGACCAGGTTCAGGCCAAGGTTAGGGATAAACTGCCAACACCAAACGCCCCTTCTTGCTATGATTACTTGGGGGATCATTCCAGTGACGACCTGTTCTCTCGTATTGTACGTGGAGAAGAGAAACAATGGAGAGTTTGGGAGGACTCGGAGCATGTTGCATTCCTGACGCCATACCCTAACACGCCCGGACTTACAGTTGTGGTGCCTCGCAAGCCCCTTTCCAGTGACATCTTGAGTTTAGAAGATGCAGACTACACAGCACTGACCCGAGCTATCTATAAAGTAGCCAAACTACTGGAAGAGGGAATGAGAGCTAGGGGAGTTGCACTCATTTTTGAAGGCTTTGAGATTGATTACGCCCATGCTAAGATGATTCCTCTAGTACCGTCACCAGATGGCAGCAAGCCTGAAGAACTGCAACCTGAACATTTCCAAAGCTACCCCGGATATGTGTCTTCACTCAATGGTCAAGCTGCCAAGCCTGAAGCCCTTGAGAAAATCCACTCAACCATCAGCCAATGTAAGCCTCCTGGATCATGGCAAGAACCTCAGACCCACTCCATGATTGCCATCAGGAGTCAGTGGTACCACAACATGTTTCAGATTCAAAACACCCTCTTTCACAGCACAGTGGAGTATTTCCATAATGTCTGCCAGTACTCATACGCTCTGACGCCTCTCACCACTGACACCATCTCCTCCCCCATGGGCCTGGGGTCGGATTCAGAGCCGGTCTTGGTGAACATATTGGGCCAAGATGTTTACCTTGCAGACTCCATGCAGTTTGTACTGGAGTACTTCCTCCGCTTCCAGGAGAGCCTCCGAGGGACTTACTACATATCGCCCAGCTTCAGAGGGGAAGACCCTGATGCCACACACTTGAATCAGTTCTACCATGTGGAGTGTGAACTCCTGGGTGATATGGACAATGCCATTCAGATAGCAGAGGCCTACGTGTTTCACCTCACCAACGCCATGCTGAAAAACCACTCTGACATCATACTAAACACCGCTGGGACCCTGACCCATATCACGGACATGTTGAGTAAGCTTCATGGAAACCAGCCTCTACCAAGAGTCCCACTAGACCAAGCCATTCCCATGATGCCCTCTGCAGACTGTTTGGAGTGGGTTCAGCAAGGCCAGCCACACTTTGGCCGGAAGCTGACCCGCAAGGGCGAGAGGGTGTTGATCGAGAAGTATGGCGGCGCCGTGTGGCTGACGGAGATGGACCACCTGGGCGTCCCCTTCTACCAGGCCTATGTGGAAGGGTCAGGGCAGAGCAAGGCCAAGGCCTCGGACCTCCTGCTGGGCCTCGGGGAGACTGTAGGTCTGGGCGAGCGCCACTCCACCCCTGAGCTAGTTCAGGAGGCCCTCAGGCACCACGCGGTGCCCGAAGAGTCATACAAGTGGTACATTAACATGCGGCAGGTGAGGCCCCTACTCACCAGCGGGTGGGGCATGGGTACAGAACGCTACCTGTGTTGGCTTCTTCAGCACGATGACATCAGAGACATTCAAATCATACCCAGGATGAAGTCAAAAAAGTACATGCCCTGATCCGCAGTGATGCAGCGCCCTTCAGGTTCCGGTCATTATAGAACCTCAGGACCTCAAAGTACCTTCAGGTTCCTTCATTATAGAACCTCAGGACCTCAAAGTACCTTCAACGGCAGGAACAGAATAATACAGTTGAGTTGTTCCATTCTACACCCAATAAATAAATGTGAGAATATTTATTGTTGAATTGATGATTTATCGACATATAACTACTAAATATTGCATTCAGTTCATGTGATTGTATAAATTATTTGTAAGACTATTACCATTAATTAACCTTATTATTATTACCTTTATTTATCTGTTCTGCTGAAGTATGTTGATGCTGAAATATGTTCTGCCACACTTTATCTTTGTCTTAACAAACTGTAAAATGATATTCTATGAGTTCAACAAATTATTTGCTATAATACAAAAATATGAGTTTGAATATTTTCCATTAAATAAAGATTTGAAATGGAATAGGGGTCAATTTCAATGACTTTATTATTTTGTAACAGTTGCCTTAAGTTATTCTATATGCTAACTCTTTTTATAACTCTTATTTTATTTGCTATAATATAAAACTATACCAAAGATCCTAAGTACTAGAATTGTTTTAAATATATATATAGAATCTTGAAGGGTCCTTCAAATGCTCTTACTGCATGATTTTGTGTGCATACATTCTTCATTCGTCACTGTTTTAGAGTTTTTGTTTTAGGTTTGAAGAGAAACAGTATTTCAAATCTTTGTAAAACAATAATTTCAGTTGGATTGGGTCCATTTCCATGGTTTTATACATTTGTAACTTTTCTATTGAATTCATTTTAAATAAATTAATACTAAGGATTACCAACAGTCTCATTTTATTTAAAGGTTGACTCAGGCCAACAGGCCTACTCAAAACTTTTCTTAAAAAAAACAAAACGTGTGTGTGTGTGTGTGTGTGTGTGGAGGGGGAAGCCGGAGCCCACATCCCCGTTTCACAAATCTGAAACTATGTTTTATACAATGTATAGCCTCACTTTGATAATCTAGTCCAGATTTGAAGAGTCTAGGTGTAGTTGTTTTCAATCAGGACCAGCTCTAATGCGGTCTGGACAAAAAAAAAAGCATTAAAATGAGTCTTTATTACATTTTCACAAATAGGGTAAAAGTATCACAAATCTGAAACTAGTTTCTAGCTGTAGTGGTTTTCAATCAGGACAGTTCTACGGTGGTCCAGATGCAAAAGAATGCAGTGAAATCTCCCCTTTTTGGTATTTTAACTGATCAAATAAAGGTTTCATAAATTGTAAACTGTGTTTTAAAGACTGTTTAGACTCTTAGATAATCTAGACCGGTTTTACCGCGATGAAGAGATTAAACAACGAAGAAGCAGTCGCTCCATTCCATGCAGAAATGTGCAACAGCGCCCCCTGGGGTCACACTTTTCGGTGGGTCGCAGAATTCGGTGTTACACCGGAAGTTTTATTTTGAAAGGGTGTTACGTCACGCTTAACAGCCGAATAAAACTTTACTTTATTTACTGGTGATCAGAGTGATGCAGAGTCGCGGTCCCGGGGCGCCCCCGTGTGGTTGGAGTGAGGTAGTACACTTTGAGAAAAGTATTGAACATGTTTACGAAAGCCACTGCAAGTGCACTCGTTCACTAAGAGGCTCCATATCATCACATGTAGTTGCTGACGGAACGTAAAGTTAAGTTTTCTGTTCAGCTCTACTTGTTAGCTTCTCTTGACCCCAGCCGTCAGCAGCGGGCGGTCTCGCTCTCTGACTCATATCGGGTTCAGTCGGGATCAACGACACCGGATCACCATGGCGGCTCAGACCCGAGCCCTCGTCACGGGGAAATGGCTCGCAGACGCCCTGAAGAACCGCCTGGTGGGCCCCAAGCTGCGGGTCCTGGACAGCTCCTGGTACCTGGCCAAGGTGCGGCGGAACCCCCGGGCGGAGTTCCAACAGTCGCACATCCCCGGCGCCTCGTTCTTCGACGTTGACGAGTGCTCCGATAAGACCTCCGCCTTCGACCACATGGTTCCGAGTCCGGCCGAGTTCGCGGAGTACGTCGGTCACCTGGGCATCGCGAACGACACGCACGTGGTGGTGTACGACACGAGCCCCCTTGGGTCGTTCAGCGCGCCGCGCGTGTGGTGGATGTTCCGCCTGTTCGGGCACCCCGCCGTGTCGGTGCTGGACGGTGGGATGAAGAACTGGCTGGCTGAGGGTCACCCCCTGACCTCTGTCCCCTCTGAACCCGAGCGCGCGGAGTTCAAGGCAAGTGTAGACCGGTCCTTGGTCAAGACGTATGAAGACGTGTTGGAAAACATCCGAACCAAACGGGTCCAGGTGGTCGATGCCCGGTCGGCGGGTCGGTTCAAGGGCATCGAACCCGAGCCCAGAGATGGTGAGTCTCCACAGGGGTCTACTGCGATGCATCTAAATATCCGAACCACAGTTTCCCAAGAAAAAATCGCTCAGGATCCAGAGTCTGTCCTTCCAGGGATAGACTCTACACTATCTATAAAATACAATGGCTTTTCCTGAACTGTAGCCATAAACATCAAGGTAATACAAATAAAGGTATTCATTCTTTTTTTGGTAGAATGAATCTTATGAACTTGTAAGTTTGTCATTTAGTAGCGAGTTTTTACTATTATACATTTTTTACACGACTATCACATCATCAGACACTAGACAAACGTGTTCATCAGTTCATAAGAGCGTTACTCAGCATGTCCAACGTGTGATTGGCCACCAGGCTGTTCTCACTGCCCTCCTATCTGAGACCCTCCCTCCTCCTGCTCCTCTCCCTCCTCCTCCTCCTCCCCCTCCTCTCATCCTCTTCCTCCTCCCCCTCTCTTCTTCCTCCTCTCCCTCCTCTTCCTCCTCTTCTCCTCCTCCTCCTCTTCCTCTGCTTCTCCTCCTCTCTTCCTCCTCTTCCTCCTCACCTCCTCCTCTCCTCACCCTCCTCTCCTCTTCCTCCTCCTCCTCCTCCCCCTCCTCTCCTCCTCCTCCCCCTCTCCTCTTCCTCCTCTTTCTTCTTCTTCTTCTTCTTCTTCTTCTTCTTCTTCTTCCTCCTCCTCCCCCTCTCCTCCACCTCTCCTCCACCTCTCCTCTTCCTCCTCCTCCTCTTCCTCTGCTCCTCCTCTCAGACACCCGTCCGGGCCACTTCCCGGGGGCCGTCAACATGCCCTTCACCTCGGTCCTGGGGCCCTCGGGGGAGGTGCGGGGGCCCCAGGACCTGGCCCAGCTGTTCCGGGAGGCGGGGGTGGACCTAGCCGCGCCCCTCTGGGTGTCCTGCGGCTCCGGGGTCACGGCCTGCCACGTGGCGCTGGCGGCCGCCCTGCTGGGGCACCCGGGGGCCTGCGTCTACGACGGCTCCTGGTCCGAGTGGTTCAAGAGGGCCCCCCCGGAGCTGGTCCTCTCTGAGGGCCCGTAGAGAACTGAGGACCACCTGACACCTCCAGCCCTGAGGACCACCTGACACCTCCCAGAGGACCACCTGACACCTCCAGCCCTGAGGACCACCTGACACCTCCCAGAGGACCACCTGACACCTCCCAGAGGACCACCTGACACCTCCCAGAGGACCACCTGACACCTCCCAGAGGACCACCTGACACCTCCCAGAGGACCACCTGACACCTCCCAGAGGACCACCTGACACCTCCAGCCCTGAGGACCACCTGACACCTCCCAGAGGACCACCTGACACCTCCCAGAGGACCACCTGACACCTCCCAGAGGACCACCTGACACCTCCCAGAGGACCACCTGACACCTCCCAGAGGACCACCTGACACCTCCAGCCCTGAGGACCACCTGACACCTCCAGCCCTGAGGACCACCTGACACCTCCCAGAGGACCACCTGACACCTCCAGCCCTGAGGACCACCTGACACCTCCCAGAGGACCACCTGACACCTCCAGCCCTGAGGACCACCTAACGGCTCCAAGAGGACCTTCTCCAGGGCTGGAGGGTGGAGGACCTTCTCCAGGGCTGGAGGACCTTCTCCAGGGCGGATGTTGTCCAGCATGGGGCCTTCAGAAGTCTCATGTGTTGCTGAATGGTTGAGGATCCCTGATGGGTCTGATGGGTCTGATGGGTCTGATGGGTCTGTTGGGTCTGTTGGGTCTGATGGGTCTGATGGGTCTGATGGGTCTGTTGGGTCTGATGGGTCTGATGGGTCTGATGGGTCTGATGGGTCTGTTGGGTCTGATGGGTCTGATGGGTCTGATGGGTCTGTTGGGTCTGTTGGGTCTGATGGGTCTGATGGGTCTGATGGGTCTGTTGGGTCTGATGGGTCTGATGGGTCTGATGGGTCTGATGGGTCTGATGGGTCTGTTGGGTCTGATGGGTCTGATGGGTCTGTTGGGTCTGATGGGTCTGATGGGTCTGATGGGTCTGATGGGTCTGATGGGTCTGTTGGGTCTGATGGGTCTGATGGGTCTGATGGGTCTGTTGGGTCTGATGGGTCTGTTGGGTCTGTTGGGTCTGATGGGTCTGATGGGTCTGTTGGGTCTGATGGGTCTGATGGGTCTGATGGGTCTGATGGGTCTGTTGGGTCTGATGGGTCTGATGGGTCTGATGGGTCTGATGGGTCTGTTGGGTCTGATGGGTCTGTTGGGTCTGTTGGGTCTGTTGGGTCTGATGGGCTGTACAGATTGAAGTATAGGCCTGCATTTTATTTACAAATACAGAAAATAACATTGAACAGATTTGGGCTATAATATAACGTTGTGTACCTATGTTGATACATATGCCTCAACAATAACACCAGTTTAAATCAAAGTGCCTTGGCATTCAAACTTTGATTGCTTTGCTTCGAAGTGTTCAAACTAATGTTGATAATGTGAAATATTTTTTCATAATAATAATAATTATCTAGCCTGGTGTATCTTTCTTTTGGCAGGGAAATAAATTCTGTACATGTCGCTGCGTAGCAAGGTTTGGACAGTGTATGGAATAATTTCAGTTATTACTAAATAAAAATGGCCCACAATGTGAACCTGTCAATCATCCAATGTTCGGAAGTCCAGCTCTGGTGACGCACGAACGCGTCCGTGTGGAAAGGGGGCGTCGGCGGAAAGTTACAAAACCCTCGAGCGATTTTAACTTCCTTCAAGTCATTGTAGATAATTAAACATAGTTTCACTTCAATATGTGTCAAATGTCTTTTTTCCAAACATCGTGCTTTCTTGTTACATTCCCGAATAAACTACGGAGATAATTCCAGGAACATGATGCCTCGTCAAACGTGTTGACAGGAAACAATAATCAACTACCAGAAAGAACAAACAACCAATCAGCCCCGTGCACTGGCGGCTGGAAATTTATGTTGCTGACGCAGAGCAAATCAGAACCGGTTTATACCGGTTCCAAAACTAGATTTTGGGGGGTCAAACCAACTGCCTGTTTGCCAAAAGCGCAGAAAGCTTCCCATTTATAACGACTTTATGTATCCTATATATATGTGTATATGTGACGTGTCTCACAAAGGCAACCTTGATTTAAATTGAAAAACCAAAGGGTCGTGGAAGGTCTCATTTACGTGTGGCACAAGCATTCCATACAATGACTTGGATCCTAGTCGTCTATATATTATATCATTTAAGTATACAATGCATTGTGATCAACGATGAACGACGACGTATTCAGCGATACGAGTCATTCCAATAATAATTGTTAACTCTGGAGTCATCTTATTAAAAAAAAAAATGCACCAACAGAAGATCCATAATTATAAAAGCTGTTTGTAGATATAAGTAACTGATGTATTATTATTATCGACATTACGGGTAAAATGTCACAACAAAAACGGCATTTTGACTTCTGTCTTGGAATGAGAGGAGAAAGCTGCCCGTGGACCGCCTGAAGGTCCTGACGAAATAAACAAATTGGGGTCCTTCTTCAATGCTAGCTATCGAAGCGGCATCTACGAGTTGCATTGTCCTGTACAGCTGTTATGGTTACGTTGAAATACATAAAGGTTTATGAAAGATAAACGTTGCTGAAGTGATGTTGATGTTCTAGTATTCAGGCCCAGACCAGACGACGCCCGCCGGACTCGCACGTTGTCTCAAACACTCAAAGCTTTTGTTTTTCCAGCGGTTGTACGCGATCTGCATAGCTAACGGTGTTGAGAAAACAAGCTAGGTAGCCCACAGTGTTCCCCAAAAACCATCCACACCGGGGATTAACTCATCCGGGTTCGGTCAAATAAAACAACGAGGTACGTTAATCTGAACGGCTATCATTCGGTGTTGAATGGCGCCTTTTTATCAGTAATTTAATAAACGCACCCGACGCAGCGCTACGGGCACGGAGCCGTTTGTGGCGGAGTGCTTTAGAGTCGGGTCGGAAACCCCGGACTTTGGATTTACTGTGAAGAATTATATAATGTCTGTTTTTTGAGCTGCTTATTTGACACATCCCACGATCCCCAGCTGAAACGTGTGCGTGTCTTTGGTTTGTTTTTCCGCAGGGAGGCGTTAATGAGCTGCAATGTCTGGCATTGCTCTTAGCAGATTGTCTCAGGAGCGCAAAGCCTGGAGGAAAGACCACCCCTTCGTAAGTCAATTCAGATAAGTTTATATGAAGTGCAAAGAGCATCATCCATACATCTCTGACCTGGGACGCCCTCCAGGACCCGACGGCTGTTTTTACCTCGTTCATTAGCCTAGGTTTACTTTACTGTATATTTATGTTAATCCATCGGCAGAAAAATATACAATGCTGCATTCTGATGTACCAGTCCGGTTATGGTCCCGGTTTAGTGAAGTCTGTGTTTATCAACCATGACCTCTTCTTGTCTGCCCCACAGGGATTTGTTGCTGTGCCCACTAAAAACCCAGATGGCACCATGAATCTGATGAACTGGGAGTGCGCCATCCCCGGGAAGAAAGGAGTAAGTGGACCTCATGCAGAGTTCAGCTCTCTGGTTCAATAAATTCATAACGAAGTAATTCAAACAATATTACACGTGAGGGAGGGCTGTTACACTGACTATCAGCTGGGTACGGGTTAGGGTGGTCCTCCAACCCTGGCTGGGCTTCAGTCGGCCCGCAGACAGTACTGAAGGTAATCCAGCCGTGCTATCGGTATTACGGCACAACCAGAGTGAGATATGGTCTCTGTACAAGCACCATTTATTAGTTAACAGGAAGCCTAATGGACGACGACAGATTAAGGATTTCTTTGTATATTTAATAACAATCAGTTTGGCCCCATCCACACAAATAGTCAAGCAATAAGATATGCCCTTGAGTAGGGCTGGCTATATGGACATATTTATTTACACAATAATTATCGGGATTTTAGCACTATATTGATTAATATCACGTCAGGCTTATGACTCCAAAATACTATTATGCACAGCGGGCTCTCGCAGGGTCGTTACGTGGAACTATACAGAGTAATAAAGTTATAAAGTAGGCTATCACACTAAATCTAGTTTCTCACTGAAGTTTCAAACCTCATATTCAACCATTCAAGGGCTTATCTTCTCATCGTTATTCATTTATACTATAAATCCAGGTATCACGATAAGTCGCTATCTTAATTCCATGTTAATACCTTTAAAAGAGGATAAACAGTAATAGTGCAGTCCTGCCCACCTAACCACCTAACCATAAACTCAGTAGTTTAAAGGGTTTAAGTGTATCCTGGTCCCAGCTCACCTCACCGCTGAAGAGAATGAGGGGAACAGCGTGAAGAAGCAGCGCAGCCTTGCTGTGGCCAATGGCCCACCGACATAGAGCCTGACCCCCAGATCAACTGTAGCTTCAACCGTATCATAGAGCCTGACCCCCAGATCAACTAGCTTCAACCGTATCATAGAGCCTGACCCCCAGATCAACTAGCTTCAACCGTATCATAGAGCCTGACCCCCAGATCAACTGTAGCTTCAACCGTATCATAGAGCCTGACCCCCAGATCAACTAGCTTCAACCGTATCATAGAGCCTGACCCCCAGATCAACTAGCTTCAACCGTATCATAGAGCCTGACCCCCAGATCAACTGTAGCTTCAACCGTATCATAGAGCCTGACCCCCAGATCAACTGTAGCTTCAACCGTATCATAGAGCCTGACCCCCAGATCAACTGTAGCTTCAACCGTATCATAGAGCCTGACCCCCAGATCAACTGTAGCTTCAACCGTATCATAGAGCCTGACCCCCAGATCAACTGTAGCTTCAACCGTATCATAGAGCCTGACCCCCAGATCAACTAGCTTCAACCGTATCATAGAGCCTGACCCCCAGATCAACTAGCTTCAACCGTATCATAGAGCCTGACCCCCAGATCAACTGTAGCTTCAACCGTATCATAGAGCCTGACCCCCAGATCAACTAGCTTCAACCGTATCATAGAGCCTGACCCCCAGATCAACTAGCTTCAACCGTATCATAGAGCCTGACCCCCAGATCAACTAGCTTCAACCGTATCATAGAGCCTGACCCCCAGATCAACTGTAGCTTCAACCGTATCATAGAGCCTGACCCCCAGATCAACTAGCTTCAACCGTATCATAGAGCCTGACCCCCAGATCAACTAGCTTCAACCGTATCATAGAGCCTGACCCCCAGATCAACTGTAGCTTCAACCGTATCATAGAGCCTGACCCCCAGATCAACTAGCTTCAACCGTATCATAGAGCCTGACCCCCAGATCAACTAGCTTCAACCGTATCATAGAGCCTGACCCCCAGATCAACTGTAGCTTCAACCGTATCATAGAGCCTGACCCCCAGATCAACTAGCTTCAACCGTATCATAGAGCCTGACCCCCAGATCAACTGTAGCTTCAACCGTATCATAGAGCCTGACCCAGATCAACTGTAGCTTCAACCGTATCATAGAGCCTGACCCCCAGATCAACTGTAGCTTCAACCGTATCATAGAGCCTGACCCCCAGATCAACTAGCTTCAACCGTATCATAGAGCCTGACCCCCAGATCAACTAGCTTCAACCGTATCATAGAGCCTGACCCCCAGATCAACTGTAGCTTCAACCGTATCATAGAGCCTGACCCCCAGATCAACTAGCTTCAACCGTATCATAGAGCCTGACCCCCAGATCAACTAGCTTCAACCGTATCATAGAGCCTGACCCCCAGATCAACTGTAGCTTCAACCGTATCTTCGACAGCCCGAAAGACGACCTCATTAGCCGAGTCAAATCATCCTGTCCTTTTTAATACAGTTAACCAGGGTTTTTATACATTGGTTGTGTTTGGCCCATTCGGTTCGTTCCACTAAATGCTGTAAAAGTCAGTTTCCACATATTGAGCACTTGAGTAAAAGTGCCATCGTCTTTGTTCTTCAGACCTTGTGGGAAGGGGGCTTGTACAAGCTGAGAATGCTGTTCAAAGACGACTACCCCTCCTCCCCTCCCAAGTGTGAGTATCGTACCACTCAGTAGGTGGTTTTCATTTGTGTTGCCTCGGCACAAATAAGTCGTTTATATTTGCAGGGTGAAATGAATAGTAGAACTAATCGTGTTGGGCTTTTTCCTATCAAGCACTGAACCTGTTTTCTGTTGGATTCCGATCAGGCAAGTTCGAGCCTCCTATATTCCACCCCAATGTGTACCCGTCAGGCACCGTCTGTCTGTCCATCCTGGAGGAAGACAAGGACTGGAGGCCGGCCATCACCATCAAGCAGGTCTGAACGCACACACGCCCGTATACAGACCAGCGGTGTTACCAGACAGACCCTGGGGCTAGTCCTGCTGTGACCGACGGACACTAGGGGGCAGTATAGGGGTTCCTTGATTGATCTGGACAAACACAAGTTTGCTCCATTGAAAATTATCGGGGAATAATACTTCCGTGTGTGAAGGTGTTCCGATGTACTGCTTCAAAGTGGTCGACGTATGGCGACCACTTTGAAGCAGTACATCACCAGTAGTCAGGGCCCTCTCGGGGTCTTCTACCTGGGGTACAGGTGCTCCCAATCACACAACACAGTCACGCTCTGCTTGCTAATAATAACAGTACTAGTACTAGTCAGTACTAGACTCCAGTTTAGGGTCTTAATTATATTTCACCTTTCTGGCGGTCCTCCAGAATGGGGCTTTGGTGTTTTTTCTTGGTCTTCCCTAGAGTCGAGGGATGAGGGCTGTGGTGACGTTTGGTTGAAGTGTACAATCTACCTTCTGTTGTGTGACCACGTGAAGTCCCCCCGTGTGTTCAGAGCCCTGTGTCTTTCTTGGAACTTAAGTGGGCCGTGTTTCCAATAAAAGTAACAGATAATACATCCGGCGAGAACCACAGCACTTCTGCAGCCATTGGGGTCCATTACACAACCACACCCCCACCCCCAACCAGGGTTAACACAGACCTAGGAGGTGGGGTTAGGGGAGCAGGGTGGAGGTGGGGTTAGGGGAGCAGGGTGGAGGTGGGGTTAGGGGAGCAGGGTGGAGGTGGGGTTAGGGGAGCAGGGTGGAGGTGGGGTTAGGGGAGCAGGGTGGAGGTGGGGTTTGGGGAGCAGGGTGGGGTTTGGGGAGCAGGGTGGAGGTGGGGTTAGGGGAGCAGGGTGGAGGTGGGGTTAGGGGAGCAGGGTGGAGGTGGGGTTAGGGGAGCAGGGTGGAGGTGGGGTTAGGGGAGCAGGGTGGAGGTGGGGTTTGGGGAGCAGGGTGGAGGTGGGGTTAGGGGAGCAGGGTGGAGGTGGGGTTTGGGGAGCAGGGTGGAGGTGGGGTTAGGGGAGCAGGGTGGGGTTTGGGGAGCAGGGTGGAGGTGGGGTTAGGGGAGCAGGGTGGAGGTGGGGTTTGGGGAGCAGGGTGGAGGTGGGGTTAGGGGAGCAGGGTGGAGGTGGGGTTAGGGGAGCAGGGTGGGGTTTGGGGAGCAGGGTGGAGGTGGGGTTAGGGGAGCAGGGTGGGGTTTGGGGAGCAGGGTGGAGGTGGGGTTAGGGGAGCAGGGTGGGGTTTGGGGAGCAGGGTGGAGGTGGGGTTAGGGGAGCAGGGTGGA
This sequence comes from Gadus macrocephalus, assembly GCF_031168955.1. Classification (NCBI taxonomy): domain Eukaryota; kingdom Metazoa; phylum Chordata; class Actinopteri; order Gadiformes; family Gadidae; genus Gadus; species Gadus macrocephalus. Next base: position 144,656 of record NC_082383.1, read on the forward strand.
GGTGGGGTTAGGGGAGCAGGGTGGGGTTTGGGGAGCAGGGTGGAGGTGGGGCTTGGGGTTCAGCAGTTTGGCTCTAACAGGGCTGTGTGGTTTCAGATCCTACTGGGCATCCAGGAGCTTCTGAACGAACCCAACATCCAGGACCCAGCCCAGGCAGAGGCCTACACCATCTACTGGTCAGTACCCTGAAGCCCGTCCGGCTCCTTCCTCTGGTCTAGCCTGGCTCTGAGGCCCGGCCTGGCTCTGAGGCCCGGCCTGGCTCTGAGGCCCGGCCTGGCTCTGAGGCCCGGCCTGGCTCTGAGGCCCGGCCTGGCTCTGAGGCCCGGCCTGGCTCTGAGGCCCGGCCTGGCTCTGAGGCCCGGCCTGGCTCTGAGGCCCGGCCTGGCTCTGAGGCCCGGCCTGGCTCTGAGGCCCGGCCTGGCTCTGAGGCCCGGCCTGGCTCTGAGGCCCGGCCTGGCTCTGAGGCCCCAGTGATGTTCTGATCCAGGGTGTTGAGTGTCTGGCCTCGCAGGCCGTATGTATCCATGATTCACTGGAGCCCCCATTGGTGAGGGGTCTTTAATGTTGGACAGCCGTTCAGGGAGTCAGGGAACTGGGTGAATTAGTCTCGCTCTACGGGCCCAGGACCACGGGCCCTGGGCTGCCGTCATGGGGAGGCTGTCTCCATGTGTGGTTACCTCGGATGTACCTTCAGGACTAAAGTAATGAAAGAATTCTTCAGAAACGTCTCGTAAAAAGTCCCTCATTTAGCTCAACCACTTCCGCCTGACAAATGGTGAGTTTCTCAGAATCAGCCCCAGCCTTCTGATGCATGAGTCCCTCTCACCTCAATGCTCTGTGTGTTGCAGCCAGAACAGGATGGACTACGAGAAGAGGGTGAGGGCGCAGGCCAAGAAGTTCGCCCCCACATAGAGCCCCCCTCCCCGGCCGGCCGGCCCACCCAGCAGAGGGGGGGCCAAACTCCAAGGACCACTCCAAAAAGAACCACCTTTTAATCCATTTTACTATTCTACAGGACTCGCGTTAAACTTCTTCTTTTCTGCCCATCATGTCTTCTTGGTCCGTGGACGAGGAATGTTCAAACGTCTTGATCGTTTTTTTTGTATTTAGCTCCTCCCACTGGACTTAGACATGAATGCACCCCCACCATACCGCTTCGATTTGCCCTGATTTCCTGTGCGGCCGTAGGCCTGCGTTCAGCCCCTTGTGTCCAAAGGCACCAGGACGGGCCCTGCTGCCTATTGTATTGTTAAAAATAAAACATCAGTAGCCTTTTAGTTCCCTCTGAGTCTGTTACTCCTGACCGGATCCCTCCAGTCCGCGCTCCCTCTCTCGCTGAGGCTTTGTTCTTGTTTTTCGACGGCCCTTTTCTTACACTCAGCCCGATGGACGGAGGCGTTGGCTCCAGGAGGCGTTGGCTCCAGGAGGCGTTGGCTCCAGGAGGCGTTGGCTCCAGGAGGCGTTGGCTCCAGGAGGCGTTGGCTCCAGGAGGCGTTGGCTCCAGGAGGCGTTGGCTCCAGGAGGCGATGGCTCCAGGAGGCGATGGCTCCAGGAGGCGATGGCTCCAGGAGGCGATGGCTCCAGGAGGCGATGGGCGGTTTGCCCGCGCTGCAGAGCGACCCAGCGTAGGGGCGGAGCCGTACCAGGGAACCCTCTTGTTTTAGTGTTTAGCTCCTCCCTCAGTCTTCATTTGGCCCCGCCCCCTTAAGGAAGGTTCCCCCCTTAATCATTTCACAGAAAACCGCGTTTCACTTAAGTCTGCTCAAGATTTGATAACAATAAGGTCATCACTACGATTGAAGTCTGAATGATAGTGCCCGTGGGCTCCAGAAGAGGTTGTTGATCCCTGTGGGTTAATGATCCCTGTGGGTTAACCATCCCAGAGATCATTAAGCCCCGCCCGGGGCTTAATGATCTCTGGGATGGTTAACCCACAGGGATCATTAAGCCCCGGGCGGGGCTTAATGATCCCTGTGGGTTAACCATCCCTGGGTGTCCCGGGCGGGGCTTAATGATCCCTGGGGTCCCGGGCGGGGCTTAATGATCCCTGTGGGTCCCGGGCGGGGCTTAATGATCCCTGGGGGTTAATGATCATTAAGCCCCGGGCGGGGCACTGGAGCGGCGCAGAGTCTCCTCATTGGGCGGCCGGTCTTGCGTTCGGCCGGCGTGTACATAGCATCCGTCTCCTTTCCGTTCCTCAATGTCCCATCCAGCCTCCGTTCCTTAATGTTCTCGTTTGATTGGCCGGCGGGGGGTCCACCAGGTGAGAGGGGGCGGGCTCACAGCCTAAGAGGGGCTTTAAAAACAGGTTTGCTTTGCCTCTGAAGAAATGAGTGCATGTACATAATATAAATACGGAAAACTGTGGAGGTTATGTTTTATATCGTTTTAGCCAGTTGACATTTGTGTGTGGTATTAAAAGCAAATGAACACAGTTAATGTAATATTAAGAAATTGAATAAAAGACTTAAAATCAGCCCTTCATCTTTTTTAATTTCGGTTACTTGATTTTAAATTGTCCAGTGTGTGTTATGAACTGCAATGCCCAACGGATCCAGGCACGAGGCCTGTAGCGTGTCATCAGCCCAATGCTCCAAACGGCCTCACAGGGATCCTGTTTCACTCGTCCCTTGAGGCGCGCTGTGGCTGTTAACCATCAGAAGGAGGTTTGACTTCAGCCTGACTGAAGACGTGTAGAGGATGTTTGGACATTCACCCTGACAGGACTGGTTGTTTATGCGTCGGTCGTGTTTGTGGTGGTGACTTTCCTGTGAGCTGAAAGAAATGGTAATAATGAAAGATGTTTGTGTGACGGTTTTTCACACCTTTTTAACGCTTGTGGTTTGTAACACCTATCACCTCGATAAGCCACCAAGAGAAGGAAGCAACAGAGGTATGATCAGGTTGTTGGGGAAACGTTTCTGTCAATCAATGGGCTGAATAAATGAAGAACCTTAAGGACCTGGCCCGTGGTGAACCTTTAAGGACCTATCACAAACGGGCCCATTTGTTGTAGGACTGGTCTTCTCAGGAGTTGAATCATGTGACTTGGTGCCACCCTATCCTCTGCTCGGATACTATTCCAGAACAGGCTTCAGCGTGGGCTCGTTGCAGTAAGGCAAACAATGCTAAACTAGAAACAACATTCAGCAATATGTACTCTTTGAAAGCTCATATTAATAAATCAATATCCAGTCCCTTGATGAGAGTAAGCTCAGGTTTTTCTGGAGATGTGTGTGTGATGTTTACACAATGAATAGATTGTTTTACAACTCTTACATTGAATTATTCTAGAACTAACCCTCGTATATCGACGAGCAGCCCTGTTCTTACTTTCTACGCCCACTCACTGTTGTGCAGCTTACTCCACGACACCACCTCCACCCCCGCATATCTTTCTCACCTGCACCCCCCCCCCCCCCCCCCCCTCGACTTCCTGCCACAACCTAAAACACGCCGTGTGGACAGCGTGACCTTTCAGAGCTTTGCGCGCCCTCCGCTCGCTGACCGCACTTCCTGTGTCCCCCCGCCCCCCTTCGACGCCGAGCCCCCAAAATGGCGGGAGGGGGGGGGACACAGGAAGCTATCGGCCTCGGCCGCGGCGCGCTTCAGCCCACTCACAACCCAAACCACCATCAGCCCCCCCGCCCCCGACAGGAGGGCTTATGAAACGCAGAACGTTGTTTGTTTGTAACAGTTTGGTTCAGACCGACCTGCACGTGTAACACAATGCACCCCCAAACACTGGAAAGACGCGAGAGATGCATCGAGGAGATAAAGGTTCAGAAGGGTTGGTTTACTTTGGTTTGTTCCAAAGCAACAGCTAAGCCAGACAGCTCTGTAAAGGAAGCACTTTCAGGTTTTGTGCCATCAAGGATGACATTTTCGTACTAGTGTACTTATTGTACATTCTGACCTATCTTTCAGCGCAGACACCCAAATTTCCTCATTCAAAATGCGTTTGTCTTGTTGAATCGAGGTCAGGCCGACACTCATCACAGCAGCGGTGCGTGT
>NC_082383.1:148769-174269 GCF_031168955.1 Gadus macrocephalus
CGGGTCCCACTGGAGCGACTGGGGCCCCGTGGCCTCCTGGGAGGTGGTCCCGCATGACCCCAGGACCCCAGGACAGGTCCCCGTCCTGAAGACCTCTGGTAGGACCCCCCCACCCTCTAGAGGACCTACACATAGAGCTGCTCTATGGACCCCCCCACCCTCTAGAGGACCTACACACAGAGCTGCTCTATGGACCCCCCCACCCTCTAGAGGACCCACACATAGAGCTGCTCTATGGACCCCCCCCCACCCTCTAGAGGACCCACACATAGAGCTGCTCTATGGACCCCCCCCCAACCCTCTAGAGGACCTACACATAGAGCTGCTCTATGGACCCCCCCACCCTAGAGGACCCACACATAGAGCTGCTCTATGGACCCCCCCCCCACCCTCTAGAGGACCCACACATAGAGCTGCTCTATGGACCCCTCCGACCCTAGAGGACCCACACATAGAGCTGCTCTATGGACCCCCCCCACCCTAGAGGACCTACACATAGAGCTGCTCTATGGACCCCCCCCCCACCCTAGAGGACCTACACATAGAGCTGCTCTATGGACCCCCCCCCACCCTCTAGAGGACCCACACATAGAGCTGCTCTGTGGACCCCCCACCCTCTAGAGGACCCACACATAGAGCTGCTCTATGTGGGGTCCATAGATCTGCTCTATGGACCCCACATAGAGCTGCTCTATGGACCCCACATAGAGCAGCTCTACGTGGGGTCTATAGAGCAGCTCTATGTGGGGTCTATAGAGCCGCTCTACGTGGGGTCTATAGAGCCGCTCTACGTGGGGTCTATAGAGCCGCTCTACGTGGGGGTCTATAGAGTAGCTCTACGTGGGGTCTATAGAGCAGCTCTACGTGGGGTCTATAGAGCAGCTCTACGTGGGGTCTATAGAGCAGCTCTACGTGGGGTCTATAGAGCAGCTCTACGTGGGGTCTATAGAGCAGCTCTACGTGGGGTCTATAGAGCAGCTCTACGTGGGGTCTATAGAGCAGCTCTACGTGGGGTATATAGAGCAGCTCTACGTGGGGTCTATAGAGCAGCTCTACGTGGGGTCTATAGAGCAGCTCTACGTGGGGTCTATAGAGCAGCTCTACGTGGGGTCTATAGAGCAGCTCTACGTGGGTCTATAGAGCAGCTCTACGTGGGGTCTATAGAGCAGCTCTACGTGGGGTCTATAGAGCAGCTCTACGTGGGGTCTATAGAGCAGCTCTACGTGGGGTCTATAGAGCAGCTCTATGTGGGGTCTATAGAGCAGCTCTACGTGGGGTCTATAGAGCAGCTCTACGTGGGGTCTATAGAGCAGCTCTACGTGGGGTCTATAGAGCCGCTCTACGTGGGGTCTATAGAGCAGCTCTACGTGGGGTCTATAGAGCAGCTCTGCGTGGGGTATATAGAGCAGCTCTACGTGGGGTCTATAGAGCAGCTTTATGGACCCCACTATTATTGTGACTTTTACGTATTGATTACCATATATATAGTAAGAAATGTTATAATTATTATTCAGTTTTTGTCTGTGATTAACCAATGCATCAGTAATTGAACCTCAATGAAGAGGTGGTGAGTGGGCTGGGGTTCTGACCGCGCTGTCCTCTGGGCTTCAGTCCTCACAGCGGGGTCCTCGGCCCTCGGCCTGCTCCTCTTCATCACTCTGCTCCTCATGATTTTTCACTACAAACCAAGGTACGCTTATGGCCTCTCTGTGTGTGTGTGTGTGTGTGTGTGTGTGTGTGTGTGTGTGTGTGTGTGTGTGTGTGTGTGTGTGTGTGTGTGTGTGTGTGTGGTGTGTGTGTGTGTGTGGTGTGTGCGTGCGTGCGTGCGTGCGTGCGTGTGTGTGTCCTCGTGGTCCCTCATCGTTGGTCTCTCTTTAAACCCCTCCAGGCTATTCAGGAGCAAACCACTTCCCGACCCGTCCAAATACTTCCAGGGTCGGTGCTCTCTCCCTGGACCCGGCCTGAAGGTGTGTCCCCCCCGGGCCCCCCCCCGGCCCTTACTCTCTCTCTCCAGATGTTTGGTTTGTCCCAGATGTTGGTCTCTCTCTCTCTCTCCAGATGTTTGGTTTCTCTCCAGATCAGGGATGGGTGCTATAAGAGCAACTGGCGGCCGCCAGTTGCCCATATTATTAAAAAAAGAATAATAATAATTGATCGAGTTACAGAAAACTCGGTCAAGAAAGATGAGAGGAATTCATAGAATTCGAAGGCAAACCCATGCGTCTAGTTTGCTTAGAAGCGATATCAGTCATTAAAGATATCCACTTAAGTCGCCACTACAACTACTACAACTGCTTGTTGGGTTTGAGTTCATTGAGTTGTTGCACTTAATGTTGGGCCACTGTTTTTCAGTTTTTTGACTTCATTGAATGATGATGTATGTGAGCCCTTTGCACTGATAAAAATACTGACCATTGATGTGGCTGTTTGAGCATGGAAAACATGAAATTAATGTATGTTGGTTCAATTAACATACCGTACACAGGTTATGATTCTGGATGATTTTTTAGGTAGTGGCCATCCCCAAAATGCACCAGAATACAGGAAATCATATCTACCAAATTCAAAATTGTGTAGCTTCTCTCAGCTCACGTTTAGTTGAAGTGTGCAGTCATGTGGCCCTCCGATGGTTATGATGAAAAATGTGGCCCTCTTTATCATGAAAGTTGCCCATCCCTGCTCCAGATGGTTGGTCTCTCTCTCTCTCTCTCTCTCTCTCTCTCTCTCTCTCTCTCTCTCTCTCTCTCTCTCCAGATGTTTGGTTTCTCTCCAGATGTTTGGTCTCTCTCTCTCTCTCCTCTCCTCTCTCTCTCTTCTCTCTCTCTCTCTTCTCTCTCTCTCTCTCTCTCTCTCTCTCTCCAGATGTTTGGTTTCTCTCCAGATGGTTGGTCTCTCTCTCTCTCTCTCTCTCTCTCTCTCTCTCTCTCCAGATGTTTGGTTTCTCTCCAGATGTTTGGTTTCTCTCCAGATGGTTGGTCTCTCTCTCTCTCTCTCTCTCTCTCTCTCTCTCTCTCTCTCTCTCTCTCTCTCTCTCTCTCTCTCTCTCTCTCTCTCTCCAGATGTTTGGTTTCTCTCCAGATGTTTGGTTTCTCTCCAGATGGTTGGTCTCTCTCTCTCTCTCCAGATGTTTGGTTTCTCTCCAGATGGTTGGTCTCTCTCTCTCTCTCTCTCCAGATGTTTGATTTCTCTCCAGATGTTTGGTTTCTCTCCAGATGGTTGGTCTCTCTCTCTCTCTCCAGATGTTTGGTTTCTCTCCAGATGGTTGGTCTCTCTCTCTCTCTCTCCAGATGTTTGGTTTCTCTCCAGATGTTTGGTTTCTCTCCAGATGGTTGGTCTCTCTCTCTCTCTCTCTCTCTCTCTCTCTCTCTCTCTCTCTCTCTCTCTCTCTCTCTCTCTCTCTCCAGATGTTTGGTTTCTCTCCAGATGGTTGGTCTCTCTCTCTCTCTCTCTCTCTCTCTCCAGATGTTTGGTTTCTCTCCAGATGTTTGGTTTCTCTCCAGATGGTTGGTCTCTCTCTCTCTCTCTCTCTCTCTCTCTCTCTCCAGATGTTTGGTTTCTCTCCAGATGTTTGGTTTCTCTCCAGATGTTTGGTTTCTCTCCAGATGGTTGGTCTCTCTCTCTCTCTCTCTCTCCAGATGTTTGGTCTCTCTCCAGATGTTTGGTTTCTCTCCAGATGGTTGGTCTCTCTCTCTCTCTCTCTCTCTCTCTCTCTCTCTCTCTCTCTCTCTCTCTCTCCAGATGTTTGGTTTCTCTCCAGATGTTTGGTTTCTCTCCAGATGTTTGGTTTCTCTCCAGATGGTTGGTCTCTCTCTCTCTCTCTCTCTCCAGATGTTTGGTTTCTCTCCAGATGTTTGGTTTCTCTCCAGATGGTTGGTCTCTCTCTCTCTCTCTCTCTCTCTCTCTCTCCAGATGTTTGGTTTCTCTCCAGATGTTTGGTTTCTCTCCAGATGGTTGGTCTCTCTCTCTCTCTCTCTCTCGCTCTCTCCAGATGTTTGGTTTCTCTCCAGATGTTTGGTTTCTCTCCAGATGGTTGGTCTCTCTCTCTCTCTCTCTCCAGATGTTTGGTTTCTCTCCAGATGTTTGGTTTCTCTCCAGATGGTTGGTCTCTCTCTCTCCAGATGTATGATACCCCAGGTGGAGCTCCTGCTCACCGCTCTCTCCTTCCTCCCTCTCAGACGTGGCTGAACCCCCACTCCTCCTCCAGGCTGTGCTTCAGCTCCTTCAGCCCCGACTCCTTCTCCCCGGTGGCGTATCTCCCCCCCCTCCCTCCTCTGCCCCCCTGCTCCGCCCTCTCTGCTCCGGCTCCCCCGGTCAGTACCCTCCCCCCTTCTCCTACGTCTCCTCCTCCCCCTCCTCCCCCTCCTCCCCCTCCTCCTCCTCCTCCTCCTCCTCCTCCTCCTCCGACCCCCCCTCCTCCTCCTGTTTCTCTAACCTGACCTACGCCCCTGACGACGGTTCCCCTGACGACGGCCCCCCGGTGACGACCCCCACGCGGGAGCCCCATCTGCTCCGCCTTCAGCCGCTCCACCTCGGGCCCTTCACTCCGGCCCCGGCCGCCTACCAGCCCCCCCTGCACCCCCCCACGGAGCCACAGAGCCCCGACTCAGGGATCAGCGTGGGGCCCCAGTACCTGCCGGAGGAGGGGCGGGCCGGAGGCTGGGAGGAGCAGGGGGGGGTGAGGGAGGAGGAGGGGGGGGTGAGGGAGGAGCAGGGGGGGGTGAGGGGGGAGCAGGGGGGGGGTGAGGGAGGAGGAGGAGGAGAAATGTTTGAACTCTTTGTGGGAGCAGGGCCTGAGCCGCGTCTTCCTCCTGGCCGCTCGGAGCTCCCCAGGGGCTCCGCCCTCGACCACGCCCTCCCCCCCAAGCCAACCCCCTTGGCCCTGGAGCCCCCCCCCCCCTGGACGAGGAGGAGGGTGATTATGATGCTTATGAGGAGGAGTACGACCTGATGCCAGTAGGGGGCGCCATGGGCCGGTCCAGCTCCATGCCGGTGGAGCCCAGCAGTGGGTACCATACCCTCAAAGACCTGCAGACCACCTACAGCAGCGTCTCCATCTGACGGGGAGCGGCCACAGCGCCACCTGCTGGTACAGGCCCGGTACAGCTTGATTTAATATGCATAAACGCCGCCATTTTAGAAGTAATTGTAATTGGTATTTTAGGATTTGACGTGACTACAACTCTCTCTTGGAAAATGGCAGAACAAGTCCGACTGAGTGAGTCATGTCATGTGCTGTATATTTGCTACTTCAAATCAAAAGTACTTTTCTTGTAGAATTCAACGCATTAAAGATTACACATATAGCCACAAAGTGAGGATCATCTACACTCAACCTGTCCCTGTCTATGACTCAGCTTAATCGCTGGGGAATTCTTTCTTTACTCCTTAAAGCAAGAAATCGTTCGAGTTTATTTTATAAAATGGTCAAAAATGTCATATTTTTATTGTTATCTGTGATTTGTTTATATGTGATGAACATTAAATGTGATGATTCTATCAATTATTTAGTTTAAGAAACATGCGTTAATCATGTATGGCAATACTGGTCTTTCGTTTATGTTATTTGATCAATCTATTTTTAGGAATGATTTGTTAATTCAAAATGTAGCTTTTATATTTAGATTTAAAAACAGCCAACCAAATAAAAATAATGTATTGATTGCAATGCTTCTCATTATTTATGCAAAAAGCGGAATCAAACCCAATCTTAGAGCTTCGTCCAACACACAAAGAGCTCCTGGGGCCCAAGGCCAGGAGCTCTGTATAACTCTGGACCTGCGTTATATAGACTAGTGCTCCAGCGTAGTGGGACTACTGGAATCAGATAACATGAATCACACATTAGATCTGTGTGACCGACTTCTTTGCAAGATACTTTTCTTTTGGGGGGTTTTCTGTTGTGCTCACTGACATTTAGTCTTTCTAAGGACCAGACATGAAACCTCAAACGGGTCAACCTTTCTGCCTACAGGTTCATACTGTAGAGCAACACGTTGGCTACAGGTTCATACTGTAGAGCAACTCGTGGGCTACAGGTTCATACTGTAGAGCAACACGTTGGCTGCAGGTTCATACTGTAGAGCAACACGTTGGTTACAGGTTCATACTGTAGAGCAGCATTACCCATTGCGCGGCTCGCCAAGCCTCTATTTGCGCATTGCATGGCAGTAAAAATATACAGTGATATGATAATGCAGTGAATACACATATTTATTTATTTTTTCAAAACAAGCAGATATATAACATAAAACCTGTTAAAAAACGAATGTGGCTGCTCTCTTGCAAACTATTTATTAAAAAATAAATGAACCGCGGCATTACAAGGTGGAAATATAGCCTAGAAAATATATTTAAACTTGCTCTGCCCTACACTGACTGACAGTGGGGTTGCCAGATTGGCGTTTTTCCTGCATAACAAGAGAGATTGTGCCCTTGGAAGGACTTATTCTTATTAACTTATTCTTCAATAGCTTCCATGTTATGTGACCCAGTGTCTCCACATTATTCCAGAAGATAGTACACAGTCACACAAGTCTCAAGCGCGCATGCTTAGAGAACCCAATCACCAAATCACTCACCCTGACGAAAGCTATTGTCGCTCTAGTGAACAAACACAAATCCAGATTAATAAAATAGGAGGGGAACAAGAGTTGGTTCATTACACGTCCTGTGCGCAGAATTCAGAGTCAAGCCACAGATATGCCTCCCGGGAACATCAGTCAGAACAATGTGCCCAGAAGGGGCCCAAACACAACAATGTAGCTAGTAACAACAAGCAGAGGCAAGATAAAGAATCAGTCTGTCAGTACTGTGGATCGATGCACGCAAGAGCCAAAGGCCCTGCATACGGAGTCACGTGCATACGGAGTCACGTGCAGATATGTGGGAAAATAAATCATTTTGCCCGGGTGTGTGGGGGTGCACAGAACAGACTTCCGGTGACTCTAGTTAGGGTTAGGGTTAGGTTAGGGTTGGGATGACAGCCGGTCAGAGGGGTCAGATGCGATGAGGTACGTCTCTCAAGTGAACTGTATAGAGTTTAGGCTAATAGATATCCATATTCGATATTTAAAAAAATAATAAAGAATAATATAATTTCAGAATAATCTGGCGGGCCAGATATTATATCTTGAGGGCCAGTTATGGCCCGCGGGCCGCCAGTTGCCGACCCCTGCTGTAGGGCATCACGTGGGCTACAGGTTCAGGCAGCAGCAGGTCAACTCTGTAACTTGATCTCTGGTCTTATCAAGTGGAAACACAATTTAAAAGAATTTACAAGGAAGGTGACTTGGTGAGGTTGTTGCATAAACTAACACAATAATAAACTAAATATGAACTAAATATGTGAGAATAATAACTAAACATGTCATTAAAATATTTCCTCACTGAATCATTCGTGTTTAAAGGTGATTTGTCTGATTCACAATCAGCTCGGGGGAAACAGCCTATCTGTTAGTTGAACTAAAGAAGTGATGCGTCAAAAGCTGTATTTGAAATCACATGCTGTTGTGTTTCCTTGACTACAAGCATGAACCGTGTGGAGAGGGGGTGTGTACCTTGTTTTGTGGTTCGTAGTGTGAGAACCAGTGAGTGAGTATTACATGTGGTTTGACATTTCACTTTGAACCAGTGACATCCGTTTTCTTAACTATTTACAACAATAAACCGCCAGTGATGCAAACCCTAGAGCAACAGCATCAACACAACACACAAGATATTTAATTTTAACCTACCTTCAATTTGTAAACACAAACCTCTATGGTTCAGTGCCAGCAGGGGGTGGCACAGACCGACTGTCTGAGAGAGAGAGAGAGAGAGAGAGAGAGAGAGAGAGAGAGAGAGAGAGAGAGAGAGAGAGAGAGGCCACTTTGGGTGCACTCACACTAGGCCATCTGGCCGTGGCCGTTGGCCGTTTTCACACCTAACCGTGCTCAAATGGCCCCAATGTTCTCTGGCCTGCACTCACACTAGGCCATCTGGCCGTGGCCGTTGGCCGTCGCAACTGTGGCCTGGCCACGGTAGGCTCTTGTACATACGTCATCACGTCGTAAGTAACACGTCATCACCAAGCGTCCGCTGGATGGACCATAATAAAGTCTGCCGCCAGTCAGAGTTCTAACAACAATGGACAACAACACAGAGAACACAGTTCGTACTTTGCAGAGTCTGTTGCTTATTTGGATATATGTTTACTGTTTAATGGGAAAGAAGGCTTATATGTTTACTGTTTAATGTGAAAGAAGGCTCGTCGCCTTTATTATGTCCGTGGTAGTCGCATGGACTATACGTCATCCAGCTCAGGTTGCGTAGCCGTGTCAGCTCATTAGCACCTGTACCATAGCGGCCCGTACCGTAGCAGCACACCTCTCCCAAGTGGCCAAATTGGCCTGGCCTGGCCACACTCACACTGGCAGATTTGAGCACGGTTAGATGTGAAAACGGCCACGGCCAGATGGCCTAGTGTGAGTGCACCCTTTGTCACACAGCCTTGGTAACCCCCAATACAGATGCTTGTCGGTAACATGCTCGTTCTGGTAGATGTTCAGTATTACATGCTTCTGGTGTAGCATCCATCCAGAGATTTCTTCAGGGTGGGCTTCAGGGTCCAGGATTCACATAAAGGAGGACAGATTCCACAGTTGCTTGAAAGAAGCACATTTTTATGTGTCGAGGGAGACTCGATTTCCACAGAGAAGACAAAGAGAGAAAATAATGGTGAGGGAGTGAAAACCGAGGCACTCTAACCAGTGTGGATTGGTTTAGTACCAGATACAAGAGACAAGAGACTCCCAGAGACAAAATTTCCTCTGGGAGGTTGGAGACTCCACATGAAGCTGGTTGTATCTTACTGAGGAACCAGGCCAGATCTGAGCATGCGGATCAAGTCATCCTTCATCATCTCTAATTAATCCAGAGGATGTGTGAAGGAGTTGAGAGCTTAATTGTTCTGTGACTATGTCCTTAACAGGAGCATTATGAAGAACAGGCAGTAAACATAAAGATATAATTTTATGCAGATGACATTCTGTTGTACAGTTAACATTTTACCCCCCAGATCAACACAAATTTAAGATCCATCCTTCTGGAAGCCTCCCAATCTTTAAATGCCCTGTCTTTGAAGCCACACTTTGAGATAGACTAAGAGGAACGAACATGTATTCACTGTGTGCTTTAGCCAGTGCTGTTATCAGGACGTGAGGCAGAGAACACTCAAAGCAGATATTTCAAATTGGAATAACAACAAAAATGTGTTAATTAAGTTAAAAGTAGCCATAGGAATCAGATATACATAATAATTCATTAATAATTAATAAATTAATTAATAATAAATTATAGTTGATTAGTGGTACTGCGAACAGTTATAGGAGATATAACATATCACAGTACTTTCAAAACAATTTCTACATTACTAAGCTCCACAACAAGGATATACCTCAACAAAGTGTGTTCTACTACTGCTAAATAACAAAGTGTTCTAGAGTGCTGCTAGATAACAAAGTGTTCTAGACTGCTGCTAAATAACAATGTGTTCTAGACTATGCTAGATAACAATGTGTTCTAGATAACAATGTGTTCTAGACTATGCTAGATAACAATGTGTTCTAGATAACAATGTGTTCCAGACTATGCTAGATAACAAAGTGTTCTAGACTGCTGCTAGATAATAATGCGTTCTAGACTATTCCTGGTAGATAACCAAGTGAATCAGGTATTTTTCTTGAAAGTTAATGAATGAGCATCCTTACTCTGACTCCGATGTTTTCTCCAATAGACTCCAACAAAAGACTATAAATAGTTATATAATGCATGGCGAGCCCAGAGGCTGCGGAGGTCGACTGCCTTACACAGCCCCGGATCAGAGAACGGGACACAGGGACGAGTTCTGGAGAAGGAATTCTCTAGAAGAAAATGGTGCTCACAAGGTCAACAACATGGCAGGTGTTGAGTGGCAGAACCCAGTGGACAAAAGATATAACTATATTAGATTAGACCTGGCGTGTATGAATACATAATAGCACAATCGTCTTAGCATCACAGTCCAAACTGCCTTAAGGCAGTAATGTACAACAGCTGCATGCTCAACGTACGTTCATAAAAACCTGAGCCTCCACGACGTAACAAGGGCACCCCAAAATGACTGGGGACCCCCACTCTGTTTATCTTTAAGTCTCCGTGAAGCCCTGTGGGATACAGGAGTGCCCCGATTATGGGCAGTCGGCGTGTTCAGCGACTCACTCTGCTGCATGTTGAATACAAGCAGAAGTTAATTAGGATCCTTCAGTTAATTACTAAAAGATCCCCTTGGTGATCCCCCCGGTCTCCCTCGTATTGAACGGCAGCGCTTCTAAGAACATTTAATTAGCCATTTTTAATTTCCTCCTCGCCTACTCGTTTCTCGTCATAATTGAGCCTTTGAACAGTAATATGAACTATAATCAGTCATATGAACTATAATCAGTCATATGAACTATAATCAACTCTCCCACCGCCTCCAACCTCAGACTGAAACACAAACATCCACATTCTGCTACCAGTGATGAAGAGTAGTGGACCAGTGATGAAGAGTAGTGGACCAGTGATGAAGAGGAGTGGACCAGTGATGAAGTCTAGTGGACCAGTAATGAAGAGTAGTGGACCAGTGATGAAGAGTAGTGGACCAGTGATGAAGAGGAGTGGACCAGTGATGAAGTGTAGTGGACCAGTGATGAAGAGGAGTGGACCAGTGATGAGGAGGACTGGACCAGTGATGAAGAGGAGTGGACCAGTGATGAGGAGGACTGGACCAGTGATGAGGAGGACTGGACCAGTGATGAAGAGGACTGGACCAATGACGGGGAGGCGTGGAGCAGGACCCCAGGCGGCCACAGAACAGCAGACAGGTCCACATTCAGGCCATGCACTTTTCTTCTTTAAGTAACCAGCTTATAGTCAGTTAATAAGCAGTCAGTTCATGAGCAAATGGCATGCCTGTGTTTTAAATGTAGTGCCTTACTGTTTAACTGCTTACAGATGCAGGCCCACTTTGCTTACATAACTGTATTGCGTATTTGTGAACATTGGATATTGGCCAAGTTATGTTGGCTTGAATACCGTGTTGATGGATGCAAGCTCAGGGTTTAAAGGAAACATGAGATATGAATGACATTCCTCCTCCTCCCAACCTTAATACAAGCATCTTTTCAACCAATAACATAAGAAACGGACAGTGCGGTGTCTTGTTCTTTAGTCCTGACTGACTTTGGAGGTTGACCTACATGGTCTTGGTTCTACTAGCTCAGCTCAGTGAGCAGCAGACTGGAGTCTTTCTCTCTTGGTCTTGTAGGTGTTGCTGGATATGCCGAAGGAGGGCTAGGCCTGCAAGGTTACAATAAAGAGTCCATGGGATCTCTCTGTTCTTCATTGCAGTACCCAGTCCAGGGTGGAAGAGTAGTGCTGACCTCCCACGTCCCTGGCGGTCTCCAGAGTCTACTGGGATACCTGTGCGGCTTGAACCTACAGTGCAGAAGACCTGTGGAGGACGTCTGAGGGGTCCGCCAGAGTCACCGTGGATCCCTTCAGAAGCTCTCTGGAGGCCAATGACCTGATGATGTACCTGGGACTGTTCTGTGCACACACACGCTAAGGGGCAATGCAAGAGATAACAGCTACAAAAGAAAACACCAACCCAGACTCAGGCCTTCAAGTTTATTTCTCTGGTGTCATTGCCAAATGAAGAACAGGATACCTACAGATGCCGTCTAACAAAAGCAATGAATAATGGATCTGCAGAAGATGATTCCATGCCCACGCTCCATCCTGTCCATTCAGCTTGGGGATAGCTATCCGCTAAATCTGCAAATTGTTTTTCTAAAAGTAATTACTGGTCTAATTGATAAAGATATTGGAGGTCAAACCTCTAGTGTCTATAAATGAGATGACTAAATATAACATACAACACATAATAAGCTTACACATTAGCATTCCCCTCATTATAGAATTAACTTATGATCTACAACTAACATCCTCGTCAAAACAGTACAGATCAGCCTTCGCTCTGTCAAACATGCTATCAAAGCCAAACATTCAGTACCATCTGTTGGAATTGTCACAATGCGTTTTCAAAACATGAGGCCAAGCTTAAGGAACAGTGAAGCATGGACCAGGTTACATTCACTACAAGGAATAGTTCAGCAGACTTTGTGTCATTCCCCGGCCTCGTCCAGTGATCTGGCTGATAAGTTAGTCCTTAGTTTTTATAAGTTAGTTCTAGCTCATCAATTAGTTCGAGACAGTCCTTGACCGGTACGCACATCTCTGCGTACACCTCAGAAGTCCCAAACTAAACTAGACACACAACATGACAACGGTCAACAATGAGCCTCTAAACAGGATGTATTGATGCACAGATAGAGGACCTTTGGGACGATTATCAAAAATACACTGTTTACATTGAGCTCATACAGGCAACACAACACTGTAAGGAGGAAGGGAAAAATAAGATCCTCTAAAAAATAGATTTACTTTTTGCTGTAGGCCTATATAAACTTTGTCTCCATAGTAACCAAAGGCACTGTCTTTCCCGCTCTGACTCCTCTCATTCAAAACCAACATTCCCTAGCAGTGAGAAAACCCACATTCACATTCCAGCGCAGTGTGGACTGTCCCCCTATATATAAGCCCCCTATACCCTACCTACCCTATACCCCATCTACCCTATCTACCCTACCTACCCTATACCCCATCTACCCTATAACCTACCTACCCTATACCCTACCCACCCTATACCCTAAACCCTACACCCCATCTACCCTATACCCTACCTACCCTATACCCCATCTACCCTAAACCCTACATCCCACCTACCCTATAGCCCATGTTAAGCAGACCATTATGGGGGCCGTGTTGCCATGGTTTCCTGAAGCAGAGTAGCATAGCACATGACCCTGTCCCACACACAGAGAGCTCTGGAGAACTCTGGGGTCCTGGAGGCCTGAGACCTTCCAACCCAAACCTCATCTCCCTTTGTTGTGCTTGGTGTTTCCTCGACTGTGAACTAGGATCTATTGAACTATGTGTACACCGTTTCCTACTGACACAATATCATGCTAGGAAGTCAAACAAGTCATTTGCACAGTAGAAAAAAAATCCATGCAATTAAACACAATTCTGGCTTTGCACCAGAATTGAATTGAGTGATGAAATATAAAATCAAACACAGAACAGGGCAAACCCCTATCTGCACATGAGGTATACAGAAACGGCTGAATATCATAACTAAACCCAACGCAACAATGTTGAAGGTAAATTTATCATGCAAGACCAATAAGTAAACATTAGGAGTTAGGAGTGCAACCAACCACCTCTTGAACTTCCTTTTGTTCCCACAGGGTGCCCTGGGGGTGCCCACATCTTCTGTGTTCCACACGGCCCCCTGCCTCACTAGGAGCATCAGAAGGTTTCTGCTCCAATTCAATCCCACCCTGGTGGAGGGACGTTTTGACCTCGCAGAGAGCTACAACATATCCGTGACGTCACAGAAAGGGGGCTTTGTCTAACGGCAACAGGCTGGAGACAAATCCTGGGGGGCGACCCACGTTACAAAATAAAAGCTAGGCATGGCTGGGTAGAGGCATGGCGTGACTAGAGGCCGGAGGGCAGGGACTTGGCCTTCACACTTCAAAGACAAGGAAAGAACAACACGCTACACAAGTCTGGCGCTTTGACCTCCCATGAGGTGCGTATCCCTCCTCAGGATGGGTTTGGAGTGCGTATCCCTCCTCAGGATGGGTTTGGAGTGCGTATCCCTCCTCAGGATGGGTTTGGAGTGCGTATCACTCCTCAGGATGGGTTTGGAGTGCGTATCACTCCTCAGGATGGGTTTGGAGTGCGTATCCCTCCTCAGGATGGGTTTGGAGTGCGTATCCCTCCTCAGGATGGGTTTGGAGTGCGTATCACTCCTCAGGATGGGTTTGGAGTGCGTATCACTCCTCAGGATGGGTTTGGAGGGCGTATCACTCCTCAGGATGGGTTTGGAGTGCGTATCACTCCTCAGGATGGGTTTGGAGTGCGTGTCACTCCTCAGGATGGGTTTGGAGTGCGTGTCACTCCTCAGGATGGGTTTGGAGGGCGTATCACTCCTCAGGATGGGTTTGGAGGGCGTATCCCTCCTCAGGATGGGTTTGGAGGGCGTATCACTCCTCAGGATGGGTTTGGAGGGCGTATCCCTCCTCAGGATGGGTTTGGAGTGCGTATCACTCCTCAGGATGGGTTTGGAGTGCGTATCACTCCTCAGGATGGGTTTGGAGGGCGTATCACTCCTCAGGATGGGTTTGGAGTGCGTATCACTCCTCAGGATGGGTTTGGAGGGCGTATCACTCCTCAGGATGGGTTTGGAGTGCGTATCACTCCTCAGGATGGGTTTGGAGGGCGTATCACTCCTCAGGATGGGTTTGGAGTGCGTATCACTCCTCAGGATGGGTTTGGAGGGCGTATCACTCCTCAGGATGGGTTTGGAGTGCGTATCACTCCTCAGGATGGGTTTGGAGTGCGTATCCCTCCTCAGGATGGGTTTGGAGTGCGTATCCCTCCTCAGGATGGGTTTGGAGTGCGTATCACTCCTCAGGATGGGTTTGGAGTGCGTATCACTCCTCAGGATGGGTTTGGAGGGCGTATCACTCCTCAGGATGGGTTTGGAGTGCGTATCACTCCTCAGGATGGGTTTGGAGTGCGTGTCACTCCTCAGGATGGGTTTGGAGGGCGTATCACTCCTCAGGATGGGTTTGGAGGGCGTATCCCTCCTCAGGATGGGTTTGGAGGGCGTATCACTCCTCAGGATGGGTTTGGAGGGCGTATCCCTCCTCAGGATGGGTTTGGAGTGCGTATCACTCCTCAGGATGGGTTTGGAGTGCGTATCACTCCTCAGGATGGGTTTGGAGGGCGTATCACTCCTCAGGATGGGTTTGGAGTGCGTATCACTCCTCAGGATGGGTTTGGAGGGCGTATCACTCCTCAGGATGGGTTTGGAGTGCGTATCACTCCTCAGGATGGGTTTGGAGGGCGTATCACTCCTCAGGATGGGTTTGGAGTGCGTATCACTCCTCAGGATGGGTTTGGAGGGCGTATCACTCCTCAGGATGGGTTTGGAGTGCGTATCACTCCTCAGGATGGGTTTGGAGTGCGTATCACTCCTCAGGATGGGTTTGGAGGGCGTATCACTCCTCAGGATGGGTTTGGAGGGCATATCCCTCCTCCAGGATGGCTTCTGGGGACGGGTACCCGAACAGCGTGAAGTCCGGCTGGTACAGTTGGTACAGCCTCTTCCGGGCCTCCAGCGGCACGGCGCTGAACCAGTCCGCCAGGGAGAGTCCGGCGGACTGGTTCCCGCGCGCGGCGGGGGGGAACTGCACCACGTTGTCCACCCTGAGCTGCCTCAGCAGCTGCTCAGCGTCCTCCTCCAGCGTCTCCAGGTGGCCCACGAAGTCGTACTGGATCTGGCAGGGGTGGCAGAGACGGTACACCTGCTGCCAGTGCTCGTTGAAGGGAGCCTCCTTCTCCGTGTCGGGGTCCAGCAGGTACTGGACGAACTGCGGGAAGGAGGGGTGGACGCCCGCGGCCCCTGCCTCCGCCGCCAGGGCGGGGGGCGTGGGCTGGCGGCCGTAGCGCCGCAGTATGGCCTTGCCGTACAGGTTGTAGAAGTCGTCGTTGGTCTCCAGGAACTTGTTGCGGAAGGCGGAGACGAGGCGGACGAAGGGGTCCCTCACGAACAGAACCTTGGTGTACTTCTTCAGCTTCACCTGCAGGACGGGGTAGGAGATGGTGGAGGGGACCTCATGGATTCAAACACATCCGTCCAAGGGATGCAGAAATACATTTGAAATACACGGAAATTATTTTATCGTATGAGCGGTTCAAAGTAATGAAAGTAAAAATCAAGGCCATGCTGTTTGATGCTGTCCCACCAGCAGAGCATGCCCAGGGGGGGGTACACTGACCTCCAGTGGGGGGGGGGTACACTGACCTCTACCAGGGGGGGGTACACTGACCTCCAGTGTGGGGGGGGTACACTGACCTCTACCAGGGGGGGGTACACTGACCTCCAGTGGGGGGGGGGTACACTGACCTCTACCAGGGGGGGGTACACTGACCTCCAGTGTGGGGGGGGTACACTGACCTCTACCAGGGGGGGGTACACTGACCTCCGGTGGGGGGGGGGTACACTGACCTCTACCAGGGGGGGGGGTACACTGACCTCTACCGGGGGGGGTACACTGACCTCTACCGGGGGGGTACACTGACCTCTACCGGGGGGGTACACTGACCTCTACCGGGGGGGTACACTGACCTCTACCGGGGGGGGGGGGGGGTACACTGACCTCTACCGGGGGGGTACACTGACCTCTACCGGGGGGGGGGGGGGGGTACACTGACCTCTACCAGGGGGGGGGTACACTGACCTCTACCGGGGGGGGGTACACTGACCTCTACCGGGGGGGGTACACTGACCTCTACCGGGGGGTACACTGACCTCTACCGGGGGGGTACACTGACCTCTACTGGGGGGGTACACTGACCTCTACCGGGGGGGGGGGGGTACACTGACCTCTACCAGGGGGGGGGGTACACTGACCTCTACCGGGGGGGGGTACACTGACCTCTACCAGGGGGGGGGTACACTGACCTCTACCGGGGGGGTACACTGACCTCTACCGGGGGGGGGGGGGGGGGGTACACTGACCTCTACCAGGGGGGGGGTACACTGACCTCTACCAGGGGGGGGTACACTGACCTCTACCAGGGGGGGGTACACTGACCTTCATGAGGTGATGGGAGAACTTCCCGTAGCGATGCCTGAACTTGCTGAAGGTGAGGTGGGAGCTGAGGTTGTGCACCAGGCTGCGGGGGATGGCCTGGGGGTCCGTGTACGGCACCCCGTCCTGCAGCACGCTCTCGCTCAGGATGATCATCAGCCGCTTCCAGTTGGTGCACGCCACCTGGTGGCACGGAGGGGGAACGCAGGGAGAGGACAACACGGCATTATCCATTTGAAGTCTATGGGGTCGGCATCGAAGACAATAGTCCAAAATAAACCTCTGCCGTTTCATATTGTTCATCAGACTTTTTCCAATGACTGCTGTTGGGACACTGATCCAGGGCCGCTGTCGCCATGGGAACCGGCGGCCGCGTCTGGCCTACCTTGGGCACGTAGCAGAAGATGATGCCGTGGCGGTCGTCCACGATGAGGTGGTCCAGAGCCTTGTTGGGGATGTCATCGAACGAGCGTTTCTTCCCGGGGAACGTCACACTGTCCTCTGCACAAGCCTCCTGCAGCCTCTGCCGTCGCTGCTCCTGGTGGAGCCGTTCAGCAAGGGAGAGGAGCAGGAGCAAACGGCATGATACAAAGGGTTAGAGTTAACCCTACATAGGATTAGGGTTAACCCTACATAGGGTTAGGGTTAAGGCCTGATTCCACCGGACGCGTTACGGCAACATTACGGCAGCGGCACGTCTTGGCCGCGGTCACCGCAGCAGATAGGTTCCACTCTAATCAATGGGACCATTTCCACCGGGCGCGGCTGCGGAACGTCTCAGCAACGTCCCAGGAGCGGCTCGCCGTGCCGCAGCGCTATCATTCCGTAGCATTTCTATTTTTGCCGCAAGCCGTTGCTGAACCGCGTCAATTTCAACAGAGCAGATCAGAGCAGCAGGGCAGGAAGTGAAAAAGTAAAAGCCATAGAGCATCCGGTCAATTTTCAAAATAAAACACAATACTCAGCTCATGTAGCCTATCACAACGTCATTTATGTACCAAATCATCCTTTTAATAAGGGCAATGGCCGAAAGGACAAAGCGTGGCATTTAATTGCAGTCGTTTTGGGAGTTGAGTACATTAGGTTTAGGATTATCGCGTGATCTCGTGATCTTGCGTGAATACGGCTGGCTCGCAACGCACGTTGCGCTGCCGTAACGCGCCCGGTGGAATTGCAAGCAGGGCAAAGTCGCAGCCGTAACGCGGCCTTAACGCGTCCGGTGGAATCGAGTTAGACCTACAAAGGGTTAGAGTTAACCCTACATAGGGTTAGGGTTAACCCTACATAGGGTTAGGGCTAACCTTACATAGGGTTAGGGTTAACCCTACATAGGGTTAGGGCTAACCTTACATAGGGTTAGGGTTAACCTTACATAGGGTTAGGGTTAACCTTACATAGGGTTAGGGTTAACCCTACATAGGGTTAGGGCTAACCTTACATAGGGTTAGGGTTAACCCTACATAGGGTTAGGGTTAACCTTACATAGGGTTAGGGCTAACACAGGCCGTGGCTCTGAGCAGGCCTGCATTAACCTGCCATCGGGCCCTGGGGCTGAGAGGTTTCGTAGGCCCCATGAGAGGGGATCTTACAATGAAGATGTGTAAATAATTTTCGGACATTTTGCCGTTGTCGACGGGGGGGGGGGGGGGGGGCGTTAGCCCATCACTGGGCTAACGCCCATCACGGGGCTAACGCCCATCACGGGGCTAACGCCCATCACTGGGCTAACGCCCATCATGGGGCTAACGCCCAGGTTGGCCCGTGCATTAAGGCGGCCGTGGCTCTGAGCACCGTGTAGCCGGCGGTCAGTTCTACTACCATCAGTCCGTTATTATTCCATCGTACTGAGTTGTGAGCTGAGGCTGGTGAGCAGCGGCAGACCTGTCTCTGCTGCAGCTCAGCGGCCACGGGCGTCAGGTGGATCTTCCATTCCCGCCGCGGGACGTAGCGCTCCTCCGCCCGCTCTGATTGGTTGGCTGTGTCCAGGGGGGCGGGGTCGGTGGGCTCCCCGGTGCCCAGCTCCAGGAACTGGTTCACGAAGGCGTTGATGTCCGAGAGGAAGGACGGAGACCGCGACGCTTGCAGCTGTTGTTGTTGTTGTTGTTGTTGTTGTTGCTGCTGTTGTTTTGGTCCATGCTGTGGTTGGGGGGGGGTGTGGGGGGTCCTGGGCCCGGGGGAGAAGGGGGAGAGGGGGGAGCGGCCGTAGGAGTAGGGGGTCCCCATGTCGTCCCAGTAGATGATGATCAGCAGCACCATGAGGGCGGAGCCCAGCAGCAGGAAGATGTGGAAGAGGCGGGGCCTGCCCATGGCCACGCCCACTCAGCCTCCCTGCGGAGCTTCAACCGTGCTGGCACCTGCTACACGATCGCCGTGACGACAAAGAACAGATCCGCAACCTGCTTCTCTCCTTAGGTATCACCATGACAACAGATTGGGAATCCTGGGGTGCTCTCTAGTTGGTCACCATGGAAACAGGTTCCGGGACTCTCACCATGGCGACGGTGAGAGCCGGGGGGGGTTATCTTTGTCTGTGAGGTGGAGCGTGTCATGGAGGTGTGGGAGGGTCAAACCATCCTCTGCTCCAGTGTCTCCTCCCCCGACCGCCACCTGCGGACGAGACACCAGAACACGATGACACAGGAAACCAGAAACCAGACCGACCCCTTACACAGGAAACCAGAAACCAGACCGACCCCTTACACAGGAAACCAGAAACCAGACCGACCCCTTACACAGGAAACCAGAAACCAGACCGACCCCTTACACAGGAAACCAGAAACCAGACCGACCCCTTACACAGGAAACCAGAAACCAGACCGACCCCTTACACAGGAAACCAGAAACCAGACCGACCCCTTACACAGGAAACCAGAAACCAGACCGACCCCTTACACAGGAAACCAGAAACCAGACCGACCCCTTACACAGGAAACCAGAAACCAGACCGACCAATTACACGCTGACACAGGAAACAGGAACCAAGACTGACCCACTTTAAAGATCAACCCCTTCAGTTCATGGTTTGAGTTTCCTCTTTGGTTCCTCTAAAACAGCCCCACCTCTTCCACCTCCTCCACCTCCTCTGGGTCTATAACAGCCCCACCTCCTCCACCTCCTCCACCTCCTCCACCTCCTCTGGGTCTATAACAGCCCCACCTCCTCCACCTCCTCTGGGTCTAAAACAGCCCCCCCTCCTCCACCTCCTCTGGGTCTATAACAGCCCCACCTCCTCCACCTCCTCTGGGTCTATAACAGCCCCACCTCCTCCACCTCCTCTGGGTCTAAAACAGCCCCCCCTCCTCCACCTCCTCTGGGTCTAAAACAGCCCCACCTCCTCCACCTCCTCTGGGTCTAAAACAGCCCCACCTCCTCCGGGTTTAAAACAGCCCCACCTCCTCCACCTCCTCTGGGTCTAAAACAGCCCCACCTCCTCCACCTCCTCTGGGTCTAAAACAGCCCCACCTCCTCCACCTCCTCTGGGTCTAAAACAGCCCCACCTCCTCCACCTCCTCTGGGTCTAAAACAGCCCCACCTCCTCCACCTCCTCTGGGTCTAAAACAGCCCCACCTCCTCCACCTCCTCTGGGTCTATAACAGCCCCACCTCCTCCACCTCCTCTGGGTCTAAAACAGCCCCACCTCCTCCACCTCCTCTGGGTCTATAACAGCCCCACCTCCTCCACCTCCTCTGGGTCTAAAACAGCCCCCCCTCCTCCACCTCCTCTGGGTCTAAAACAGCCCCACCTCCTCCACCTCCTCTGGGTCTAAAACAGCCCCACCTCCTCCGGGTCTAAAACAGCCCCACCTCCTCCACCTCCTCTGGGTCTAAAACAGCCCCACCTCCTCCACCTCCTCTGGGTCTAAAACAGCCCCACCTCCTCCACCTCCTCTGGGTCTAAAACAGCCCCACCTCCTCCACCTCCTCTGGGTCTAAAACAGCCCCCCCTCCTCCACCTCCTCTGGGTCTAAAACAGCCCCACCTCCTCCACCTCCTCTGGGTCTATAACAGCCCCACCTCCTCCACCTCCTCTGGGTCTAAAACAGCCCCACCTCCTCCACCTCCTCTGGGTCTATAACAGCCCCACCTCCTCCACCTCCTCTGGGTCTAAAACAGCCCCCCCTCCTCCACCTCCTCTGGGTCTAAAACAGCCCCACCTCCTCCACCTCCTCTGGGTCTAAACCCCCCCCCCCCCCCCCCTCATCCCAGAACCAGTGTGTGGCCCTGTATCCTGACCCTCTTCCCAGACTTGGAAAATCGTGTTTTTCTGGTTAGTTATAGCGTGCTATTTATAGTACATTTCCAGTGCATAATTTACCAATTACTATGTAATTAATGGAGATACTAGGAGATTAATGGAGATACTAAGAGATTTTAGGCACGAAGCTAGCGATGGGTTTTTCCGAACATATTTTTTAATGACACAGTAGGCTACCACTGGTAATTTGATGTGTATTGATCCAAAACAACATATTTGTAATATTTAATCTATCCTGTGTTATCCCCGTATAGGATTCAGTCTGCCCCCAATGGGACCATGAGGGTCTTATTATGGACAGCCGAAAAGCAGGAAACCAGTTTGTCAACAAAAACTATGTTCCTAACCAGTAACTGTTCACATCCACCGGAACCAAACCGGTTAAATGTTAGTAACTGTTTAACGCCGGAACAGAACCGGTTCAATGTGAGTAAAGGTTCACAAACCGGAACAGAACCGGTTCAATGTTAGTAACGGTTCCTATCCACCGTCAGCTCCTTTAGTTCAGGAGCCCGAAGACCCCCTCCTGTTCTGGGAGTCGGTTTGGGGTGTGGGTGCCGGTGCGGGGTTCGAGACGCCTCCCGGGGTCTGACGGATACAATGAAGCTTGCACGTGCCCGCTCCCCGCCGGGCTCGAGCGGCACGCGGCGGACTTTAGATCTTTTACAACGCGTCGCGCGGGGAACATCAATCCCTCACGGGTAACGCGGGGGACGGCAAAGTAGTGGGAGACGGAGAACCAGCCTCCCCGGGACACCGTGTTAATCAACCCGTCTCTAGACCTCCTAACGGCTGCACACATAGAGACGCGACGCTAAAGACCAACGGTTATAATATAGAGCATCAAAGGCGCGTTCTCACCTCGTCCCTGGATCGCCAGCTCCTCGCGCACCGCGCCGCGTCAGCTGAGCCGTGGGATTCGAAGACAGTGTGCCATGCGAAGTATCGCGTGATTTGTATGTTACCGTTACTGAGAGCTTTAGTTACTTCGTCAGCTTTCGGTCTCGGCTCTGTGTCGACGCGTCTGATAGTTGAAAGGTAATTGGTTGGCGGGGATTAATTCTGTATTTAAAGACTTAATCAGTTGGTGATTGGTCGTCCCAGGCAAGCCCCGCCTCCTGCTGGGATTCTAGACAAGCCCCAAATCCCCTTTCAGCGTAGGAGGGATAAAGTTTTTATTCATCCAATCAAGAGTTTGATCGTTAATAGAATTAAAGTGTCAGCTTTAGTCTCTCTCTGCTGATTTATGAGATTTATAGATTATATATTTGTAGCGCTCTCTGTGGTCGAACGGTGATATGCTTTTGGTTTTCGACAGGAGGGTGCACAACAATACATTTTATGCAATAAATGGTTTAAATTAAATTACTTCCAAACCTTTGTTCCTAAACGATATTATGGAGGTTAGTCACACTGTTAATATTTATTCTTATATGTGAATTACCTTCATAGGGAGAGTGTAGTTTGTGTTTGTCTCGGCATGGGTGATTACTGATAAGTGTTATATGGTTCGTACGCATTACATAATCAATCATATAATCATCACAGCATGGATGATTATATGACCCTAACCCTAACCCTAGGTTGAATTGATCTTTAAGATAACAAACATTTTACGCGTGATTTTTAATAAGATTTTTATTTTATTTATTACCAATCATCCAAGTTTACATTTAGTGCTCACATTTTTCTGATCATTGTATTCGACAGGTGCAGTATTCATTACAGCCACAAAAGGTCGCTAGACACTAATCTACCACATTGCGATTTGGAGATCACATTGACAAGTTAAAAATTACGTTTAAAGGGACACCAAGAGGCTTTTTCTTGTTCTTTATTAGTAATAAATTACTTAAATAGGACACATTTACAAGGAATGCATGCCATTGTTTGGAGACAGGACAATGGATAAGTAGGAGATTGGGATTAACACGATGTACAGGGAAAAGCCGGTATGTTACACGTTGTTTAGCATATCATTTGTGTGAGTCTGTGTGTCCGTGTGTATGCGTCTGTGCATGCTCGGGTGCGTGGGCGTTCCTTGGGGCATGCGGGGGTCAGGGGCCCCTCAGAGGAGGTCCTGCTCCACCCAGACCACCTTCCTCTGCTCCTCCTGGATCCTTTCCTTGACGACTCTGACCAGGTCGTCAGGCCCCGCCCAGGCGTCGGGCTCCACCGTGGAGTACAGACAGGCCACGCCCTCCAGCTCCTTCTCCCGGATCCGGCACATACGCACAAAGTCCTCCTCCGACTCCAGGCGCAGCGGGAGCTTCCTGCAGGGAACAGGAAGTGTGAGCAGGCGGGCGGGAGGGTGAGGGGTGAGTGGGTGAGGGGTGAGAGGTGAGAGGGTGAGGGGTGAGAGGTTGAGGGGTGAGAGGTTGAGGGGTGAGAGGTCAGAGGTGAGAGGGTGAGGGGTGAGAGGTCAGAGGCGAGAGGGTGAGGGGTGAGAGGGTGAGAAGTGAGAGGGTGAGAGGTGAGAGAGTGAGGGGTCAGATGTGAGAGGGTGAGGGGTAGAGGGTTATTGGTGAGGGGTGAGAGGGTGATTGGTGAGAAGGTGAGAGGGGGTGGGGTGAGAGGGTGGGAGGTAAGGGGTCAGAGGCTGAGGGGTGAGAGGGTGAGGGGTGAAAGGTAGAGGGTGAGAGGTGAGAGGTCAGAGGCGAGAGGGTGAGAGGTCAGAGGCGAGAGGGTGAGAGGTCAGAGGTGAGAGGGTGTTTGGTGAGAAGGTGAGGGGTGAGAGGTCAGAGGCTGAGGGTGAGAAGGATGAGAGGCTGAGGGGTCAGAGGCTGAGGGGGTGAGAGGGTGAGGGGTAGGAGGGTTAGAGGGTAAGGGGTGAGAGGGTAAGGGGTAGGAGGGTGAGGGGTGAGAGGCCGACTCCTACCGTAACCGCTTCACGTTGCGCTCGCAGATCTTGATGAAGATGATGATGGGGTAGATCTCTCTCCTTAGGAGGTCCTTCACACAGCTCAGCTCCGCCTCCAGCAGGCAGTGCCTACCCTGTGGAGAGACAAGCCTTTAGACCAGTGGAGAGAACAAGCCTTTAGACATCTGTGGAGAGACAAGCCTTTAGACATCTGTGGAGAGACAAGCCTTTAGACCAGTGGAGAGACAAGCCTTTAGACATCAGTGGAGAGACAAGCCTTTAGACCAGTGGAGAGACAAGCCTTTAGACCAGTGGAGAGACAAGCCTTTAGACATCAGTGGAGAGACAAGCCTTTAGACATCAGTGGAGAGACAAGACTTTAGACCAGTGGAGAGACAAGCCTTTAGACCAGTAGAGAGACAAGCCTTTAGACCAGTGGAGAGACAAGCCTTTAGACCAGTGGAGAGACAAGCCTTTAGACCAGTGGAGAGACAAGCCTTTAGACCAGAGGAGAGACAAGCCTTTAGACATCAGTGGAGAGACAAGCCTTTAGACATCAGTGGAGAGTAGGGCTGTAACGATACACAAATTCACGATTCGGTTTGTATCACGATTTTTGACCCACGGTTCGATACATCCCACGATTCTTTTAAATTTAAAAAGCATTTTATTTATACAACACTTAAATACCAATTATCTTAATGTAACATTTAATAACAAATAATTTGGAACACTGAACAGATTTGAACCGAAAGAATACTATTAAAGTATAGCTAAATTAATAAAGAAATAACCGAAGATTGCAGTTGGAGGATGCTTTTTGCTGGTAGGCATAATAGGGCCCCTTTAACTGTTTGGTTGGTTTATTCAAATATCCTTATTAGCGCTTCTTATTAGGCTATGTAGCTTAAATAATGACATAATCAGGCCGTATAGAATGCAACATGTTTAATAGCCTAACTTTCAATAGATGAGGAAAAACATGAACGTCGCAATAACGAGGCATAGTGTTACGAGTAGCATATGTGTGTGCGGGAGAATGGCAGTGTGCGTATGCGTGTGTGAGTGACGTCAGCGAGTGAGTGGACGAGCGAGGAGAGCGAGCGGTAGCGCGTGTGTCTAGTGAAGAAGCGAACGAGTCCGGTAGAATAAAGTGAGAATAAAGCTTGGCCCACTCTGGATGAATGTCGTTCATATCGCATATGAGGACTTCGACGGCTGTGGAGAAATGCAATCCTCCGTAGCCACGGAGAGCTGTGATCACAGAGAGGGCATCTCGTCACATATTTACGGCATCGATAGGAGGGGGCGCTGTCAGCAGACTATTATTTAGACAAATTATTAGCAAATTTCAATCGGACAATTTGACCGAAGAGTTAGAAAGGGCATATCGCGCTTCTGCCTTCTCACACCGCGAGACAGGTTCGTGGCTTTGAGTATCGCGATTTTCGGTTTGATACGCGTATCGTTACAGCCCTAGTGGAGAGACAAGCCTTTAGACCAGTGGAGAGACAAGCCTTTAGACATCAGTGGAGAGACAAGGCTTTAGACATCAGTGGACAGACAAGCCTTTAGACATCAGTGGAGAGACAAGCCTTT
>NC_082383.1:181869-191869 GCF_031168955.1 Gadus macrocephalus
CCAACACAGAGCCCCCTGCTGTCACCCCAACACAGAGCCCCCTGCTGTCACCCCAACAGAGAGCCCCCTGCTGTCACCCCAACACAGAGCCCCCTGCTGTCACCCCAACACAGAGCACCCTGCTGTCACCCCAACAGAGAGCCCCCTGCTGTCACCCCAACACAGAGCCCCCTGCTGTCACCCCAACACAGTGCACCCTGCTGTCACCCCAACACAGAGCCCCCTGCTGTCACCCCAACACAGAGCCCCCTGCTGTCACCCCAACACAGAGCCCCCTGCTGTCACCCCAACACAGAGCCCCCTGCTGTCACCCCAACACAGAGCCCCCTGCTGTCACCCCAACACAGAGCCCCCTGCTGTCACCCCAACACAGAGCCCCCTGCTGTCACCCCAACACAGAGCCCCCTGCTGTCACCCCAACACAGAGCCCCCTGCTGTCACCCCAACACAGAGCCCCCTGCTGTCACCCCAACACAGAGCCCCCTGCTGTCACCCCAACACAGAGCCCCCTGCTGTCACCCCAACACAGAGCCCCCTGCTGTCACCCCAACACAGAGCCCCCTGCTGTCACCCCAACACAGTGCACCCTGGGTCTAAGGGATATGTGATGAGAGACAACCATTGAGAAGACTTCTGTTATCAGAACACCTCCATCAGGCAGCTGCTCCCCAAACAGAGAGGAGCCCGCGTCTCTCAGAGATGTCGCTTTCACACGTTCTCTCTCTCACACCTCGTCTGCTACAAAGGGGAAGTGAGATTCGAAGCCAGTGCGGGCCGGGGCCTACACACCAGGGCGCCCTGCACACTCACTGGGTAGTAGTGTTCATCAGGACTGAACGTCTATCTGTTGAGGAAGTCTCATTGAGCCGAAGCGCCTCGTTAGAAAGAGAAACCTGAACGTAAACACTCAACCAGAGGACGGATATTTCATTACAATCTCATTTACAAGTCAAATATATATCTGTGCGAGCAAAACCTGTTTGGGGATTTTTGGTGATAGCGGATGTGATAGTGATAGTGGATACAATGGTGAAGGTAATAGTGGGTATGGTTGTGATCTTACTCTGCTGGAAGGCCTGCAGCTCCTGGTTGGCCAGCCGCAGCTTCTTCTGCTCGTCCTCCAGGGTGCAGTTCTTGCGGTTGAGCTCCAGCTCCTGCAGGGTCTTGGCCCGGGTCTGGTGCTGCAGCTTCACCACCTCGTTCATCAGGAACTGGGTCAGCCCCTCCTGGCCCTCCTCCACTGGACACACCCCGGGAAACACAAGGTAACACATACGGTAACACACAAGGTAACACACAAGGTAACACACCCAGGTAACACACAAGGTAACACAAAGGTAACACACAAGGTAACACACAAGGTAACACATACGGTAACACACAAGGTAACACACAAGGTAACACACCCAGGTAACACACAAGGTAACACAAAGGTAACACACAAGGTAACACACCCAGGGAAACACAAGGTAACACACCCCGGGAAACACAAGGTAACACAAACAGTAACACACAAGGTAACACACAAGGTAACACACCCAGGTAACACACAAGGTAACACACAAGGTAACACACAAGGTAACACACCCCGGGAAACACAACGTAACACACAAGGTAACACACCCAGGGAAACACAAGGTAACACACCCAGGGAAACACAAGGTAACACACAAGGTAACACACAAGGTAACACATACGGTAACACACAAGGTAACACACAAGGTAACACACCCAGGTAACACACAAGGTAACACACAAGGTAACACATACAGTAACACACAAGGTAACACACAAGGTAACACACCCAGGGAAACACAAGGTAACACAAAGGTAACACACAAGGTAACACACCCCGGGAAACACAAGGTAACACACCCAGGGAAACACAAGGTAACACACAAGGTAACACACCCAGGTAACACAAAGGTAACACACCAAGGTAACACACAAGGTAACACACCCCGGGAAACACAAGGTAACACACAAGGTAACACACAAGGTAACACACCCAGGTAACACACAAGGTAACACATACGGTAACACACAAGGTAACACATACAGTAACACACAAGGTAACACACCCAGGTAACACACAAGGTAACACACAAGGTAACACATACGGTAACACATACGGTAACACACCCCGGGAAACACAAGGTAACACACCAAGGTAACACACCCCGGGAAACACAAGGTAACACACCCCGGGAAACACAAGGTAACACACCCCGGGAAACACAAGGTAACACACCCAGGGAAACACATACGGTAACACACAAGGTAACACACCCAGGTAACACATACGGTAACACACAAGGTAACCCACAAGGTAATTAGGACAATCATCAGGAACTGGGTGGCCTTCCTCCTCCACTCGACCAGACTGATGTAACAATGATAATCAGCCTATTCCCTCCCCCACGTTCTGGGGGTTCTGTCCTGAGACGTTCTGTCCTGAGACGTTCTGTCCTGAGACGTTCTGCCATGAGACGTTCTGCTGTGTGACGTTCTGCTGTGTGACGTTCTGCTGTGTGACGTTCTGCTTTATGTCTGAGACGTTCTGCTCTGAGACGTTCTGCTCTGAGACGTTCTGCTCTGAGACGTTCTGCTGTGTGACGCTCTGCTGTGTGACGTTCTGCTGTGTGACGTTCTGCTCTGTGACGTTCTGCTGTGTGACGTTCTGCTGTGTGAAGTTCTGCTGGGTGACTCAGTGGTTTTGCAGTGCGCTGCCCGGTGGTGGGGGACTCCTCACCTACGATGGTGGAGAAGCGGGGTGTGGGCTCCTTGCCCGTCACCCTCTTGTACAGCTCTGGGTAGTGGAACTCCAGGCTCTCCAGGAACGACACCACCCCTCGCTCGCCCTTTGTGTGGAGAATGTCCAGCAGTCGGCCTGGCAACGCAAAGGACAGATAAACAACATCAGGGGGGTGGGTCACTTCTCCCTGCGTCCAGCCGACCAATCAGCAGGCTCAATGGATAGCGTTAACCATGATTAACTGGGTTGTGGGGGTGATAGTGATAGTGAACTGGGTTGTGGTGATAGTGATAGTGAACTGGGTTGTGGTGGTGATAGTGATAGTGAACTGGGTTGTGGTGATAGTGATAGTGAACTGGGTTGTGGTGATAGTGATAGTGAACTGGGTTGTGGTGATAGTGATAGTGAACTGGGTTGTGGTGGTGATAGTGAACTGGGTTGTGGTGGTGATAGTGAACTGGGTTGTGGTGATAGTGATAGTGAACTGGGTTGTGGTGATAGTGATAGTGAACTGGGTTGTGGTGGTGATAGTGATAGTGAACTGGGTTGTGGTGGTGATAGTGATAGTGAACTGGGTTGTGGTGGTGATAGTGATAGTGAACTGGGTTGTGGTGGTGATAGTGATAGTGAACTGGGTTGTTGTGGTGATAGTGATAGTGAACTGGGTTGTGGTGGTGATAGTGATAGTGAACTGGGTTGTGGTGGTGATAGTGATAGTGAACTGGGTTGTGGTGGTGATAGTGAACTGGGTTGTGGTGGTGATAGTGATAGTGAACTGGGTTGTGGTGATAGTGATAGTGAACTGGGTTGTGGGGGTGATAGTGATAGTGAACTGGGTTGTGGTGGTGATAGTGATAGTGAACTGGGTTGTGGTGGTGATAGTGATAGTGAACTGGGTTGTGGTGGTGATAGTGATAGTGAACTGGGTTGTGGTGGTGATAGTGATAGTGAACTGGGTTGTGGTGGTGATAGTGATAGTGAACTGGGTTGTGGTGATAGTGATAGTGAACTGGGTTGTGGTGGTGATAGTGATAGTGAACTGGGTTGTGGTGGTGATAGTGAACTGGGTTGTGGTGGTGATAGTGATAGTGAACTGGGTTGTGGTGGTGATAGTGATAGTGAACTGGGTTGTGGGGGTGATAGTGATAGTGAACTGGGTTGTGGTGGTGATAGTGAACTGGGTTGTGGTGGTGATAGTGATAGTGAACTGGGTTGTGGTGATAGTGATAGTGAACTGGGTTGTGGTGGTGATAGTGAACTGGGTTGTGGTGATAGTGATAGTGAACTGGGTTGTGGTGGTGATAGTGATAGTGAACTGGGTTGTGGTGGTGATAGTGATAGTGAACTGGGTTGTGGTGGTGATAGTGATAGTGAACTGGGTTGTGGTGGTGATAGTGAACTGGGTTGTGGTGGTGATAGTGATAGTGAACTGGGTTGTGGTGATAGTGATAGTGAACTGGGTTGTGGTGGTGATAGTGATAGTGAACTGGGTTGTGGTGGTGATAGTGAACTGGGTTGTGGTGGTGATAGTGATAGTGAACTGGGTTGTGGTGATAGTGATAGTGAACTGGGTTGTGGGGGTGATAGTGATAGTGAACTGGGTTGTGGTGGTGATAGTGATAGTGAACTGGGTTGTGGTGATAGTGATAGTGAACTGGGTTGTGGTGGTGATAGTGATAGTGAACTGGGTTGTGGTGATAGTGATAGTGAACTGGGTTGTGGTGGTGATAGTGATAGTGAACTGGGTTGTGGTGGTGATAGTGAACTGGGTTGTGGTGGTGATAGTGATAGTGAACTGGGTTGTGGTGATAGTGATAGTGAACTGGGTTGTGGTGGTGATAGTGATAGTGAACTGGGTTGTGGTGGTGATAGTGATAGTGAACTGGGTTGTGGTGGTGATAGTGATAGTGAACTGGGTTGTGGTGGTGATAGTGATAGTGAACTGGGTTGTGGTGGTGATAGTGAACTGGGTTGTGGTGGTGATAGTGATAGTGAACTGGGTTGTGGTGATAGTGATAGTGAACTGGGTTGTGGGGGTGATAGTGATAGTGAACTGGGTTGTGGTGGTGATAGTGAACTGGGTTGTGGTGGTGATAGTGAACTGGGTTGTGGTGATAGTGATAGTGAACTGGGTTGTGGTGGTGATAGTGATAGTGAACTGGGTTGTGGTGATAGTGATAGTGAACTGGGTTGTGGTGGTGATAGTGATAGTGAACTGGGTTGTGGTGATAGTGATAGTGAACTGGGTTGTGGTGGTGATAGTGAACTGGGTTGTGGTGATAGTGATAGTGAACTGGGTTGTGGTGGTGGTGGTGATAGTGAACTGGGTTGTGGGGGTGATAGTGATAGTGAACTGGCTAGTGGTGGTGATAGTGAACTGGCTAGTGGTGGTGATAGTGAACTGGCTAGTGGTGGTGATAGTGAACTGGCTAGTGGTGGTGATAGTGAACTGGCTAGTGGTGGTGATAGTGAACTGGCTAGTGGTGGTGATAGTGAACTGGCTAGTGGTGGTGATAGTGAACTGGCTAGTGGTGGTGATAGTGCTTACTGGTTCGGTTGGCCTTGGAGGGCAGCAGCATGGAGTTGAGGATCTCGTCTTCGTCCTGCTCGTCCAGCACCCTGCACTGCCTCAGGTACGGCGTCAGCTTCCCCGGGGAGATGGCCCGCGTCAGCTCGTGGCGTTTACCCTCCACCTTCTCCCACAGGGCGTCCGCGTCCACCACCTCTTGGGCCCCGCCCTGGCCCCCGCCCTGGGCCCCGCCCTCCGACGGGCCTCCAGCTCCACCCACTCCGTTCTCCATCCTCTGGTCCTTGGGAGAATGGCAACAACGTGAGTCTCGAACCTTGTAGCCGCTGGAGCTCTGGTTCTGTTCCTGGTTTTGGTTCTCTCTCTGGTTCTGGTTCTGGTTCTGTCTCTAGTTCTGTTCCTGGTTCTGGTTCTGCTCTGGTTCTGTTTCTGGTTCTGGCTCTGGTTCTATTCCTGGTACTGGTTCTGGTTCTGTTCCTGGTTCTGTCTCCGGTTCTGTCTCTGGTTCTGTCTCTGGTTCTATTCCTGGTACTGGTTCTGGTTCTGTTCCTGGTTCTGGTTATGTCTCTGGTTCTGGTTATATTCCTGGTACTGGTTCTGTTCCTGGTACTGGTTCTGGTTCTGTCTCTGGTTCTGGTTCTGGTTCTATTCCTGGTACTGGTTCTGTCTCTGGTTCTGGTTATATTCCTGGTACTGGTTCTGGTTCTGTCTCTGGTTCTTGTTCTGTCTCTGGTTCTATTCCTGGTACTGGTTCTGTTCCTGGTTCTGTCTCTGGTTCTGGTTCTAGTTCTGGTTCTGTCTCTGGTTCTGGTTTTGGTTCTAGTTCTGGTTCTGGTTCTAGTTCTGGTTCTGGTTATGTTCCTGGTTCCGTCTCTGGTTTTGGTTCTTGATCTGGGTCTGGTTCTGGTTTTGATGCAAGAGATTCGTTTCTCAATGCACACAGAGAAGCTCTAATCAACGACATTCTCTAGACTCACTGAGCAGGAAAATAAAAACAACGAGAGAACTAGAATTACTTGTTGTAATTAAACCCATAGCTATAATGTGGAAAACCCAGTCGATAATCTAACAAATTGCTGAGCGCATAATATAATCATCAACATTTCGCCTATGTTACAACGTATAACATTTTGGTTCACCTATTATGTTATGAAGCAAGCATAATCATTTTCTCTTTACGTTATGAAGCAAGCATAATCATTTTCTCTTTACGTTATGAAGCAAGCATAATAATTTTCTCTTTACGTTATGAAGCAAGCATAATCATTTTAAGTTGTGACGGCCACAGGGTTGCCTTTGTGTTGTGGTGTTTGTTGTGGTGTGTTCTGTCTTGCAGGGAGCTGGTTGGTGGAGCCACATCACCTAACGAGATGCAGCTCACCTGAGCAGGCTGGGCTCAGGAGCCTATAAAGCAGCCCTGATCAAGTGACTCCTTCTCCTCCCTGGCCTGTAGCCTGATCCTGCGTTTCTTTTATGTTTGGTTGTTCACGGTATTCTTTAATAAATTCGTTATGTTCATACAAGATTATGTGTGGCCTCCCCTTCAATGTTACAACTGTTGAGCCAGGTTGTAACAAATGGGGGCTCGTCCGACCAATTTGGTGAGTTTTTCCACAATGGTAAAACTTCTTCCACAGTGGTAAAACTTTTGGTAGTTAAACGGGTACTTGTTTTATCTATCTTACTCCTATAGGCATTATGAGGAAGGAGTTAGGGTTTAACCTTGCATAATGGAGGTAATCGGTCTGGGCAATAATTAAAGGGATTTATTAGTCTTGGGATTTAAGGTGCTCAATACTGGTTTTTGGGGAGGCCAGTAAGTCTTGATCTTTGTTTTGGTGATTCTATCAGTTAATTGGTGCATTGGTTTAGTATTGTGGATCAGTAGTGCATGGTTGGGGATTGAGCTTTTGATTGGGTAATCTGCTGGGGTTAGGCTAACAGAGTTGATTGTCCAGTGAGCACATGTCTGAATTTGAACTTCCCCTGTTAGGCTTCAGTTGCGTTTCCCCTTTGGGTTGCATGAATTATTTTTGTTTTGTTTTTTTTAATCCTTTTGGTAGTGCTGTGGCAACGTGGGTAGTGTCAATTGTTTTCGGACAATTGTTTCGGGAGCATGTCCGAAGGATCTTGGGGGTTGTCTGCTTGCAGGTCGCCTTTCAAACCGGCTGGTTTACAGTGCATAAATACCCAGCGCAAGCTGCATGAACACTAGGGTCGAGATTATTTAGTTTTGGATAGGCAGTTAGTGGGGAAGTTCCAATTATATTTGCATCCCAGTAATCAAAACAGTTTTGTCATGGCTTCTGTCAGTAGTTTTGTTCAATCTCCCTCTGAGGCAATTTTGAATGGTTGCACAAAAGACAAACTTTTGAAGCTTGTGGAGCATTATGGTGTTGACATTGGGGATAAAAGGTTAAAGGGGCACTGAGGGCTGCTTCCCCTACTGTAGGTCTAACATTTGAGCAGCAAAAGGAGCTGTTGCTGTTGCAGCTAAATGCGGAGATGGAGAAAGAGCATCTAAGACAGTCTTTCGAAAAGGATAAATTAAATGCAGATGGAGAAAGAGCATCTAAAACAGTCTTTGGAAAAGGAAAAATCGGGGTTGCAACAGTACCGATTAGACCTTATTAAAGTAGGTATGATTGTGGGTAATGCTGAGGGTTCACAATCGTCTGAAGAACCCGCTACAGCACAGGTAAAAGGGTTTGATGTGGTTCGTCATTTGCGTCTTATACCAAAGTTTGACGAGAAAGATCCAGACACGTTTTTTATCCTTTTTGAACGTGTAGGCGATATGAGAGGTTGGCCTGAAACTGACCGGGTTGTTATGTCACAATCAGTGTTCACCGGAGAAGCCCAGGAAGCTTATTCCGCTCTTAGTGCAGTGGATTGTCAGACCTATTCCACTGTAAAAGATGCAGTTCTTGGAGCATACGAGTTGGTGCCAGATGCCTATAGGCAACGCTTCAGGCCCTGGGAAAAGGCTGATAAACAGACGAACGTGGAATTTGCAAGAGAGTTGTCCAAACATTTCAATAGATGGTGTTCAGCTGTAGGGGTCATTATTTTTAAAGATTTCTGATCTCATTGTATTGGTACAGTTCAGAGATTGTCCATCTGAAGTTGCCACTCATATTGATGAGCGTGGAGTGAAAAGTGTTCGTGAAGCAGCAATTCTGGCAGACAAATGTATTATGGCTCGGGAAAGTTGGGGAGAAGCTGTGTTCCAGATGTGCATGCTAAGAATATTGACCGCTCTGTTAGAATGTCGTGGTCGGAGTCTGCAAAGCCGAACTGTCGTTCACGGTCAGGTGGCTTTGATGTTTGTAATTACTGCCATGAGCGAGGGCGCTGGAAAAATGAATGTCCTAGACACCAGGTATTGTGAAGAGCTTTGTAAGGTTGAAGAGTTGGTTGGTTTGTCTGGTTGAAGAGTTGGTTGGTTTGTCTGGTTGAAGAGTTGGTTGGTTTGTCTGGTTGAAGAGTTGGTTGGTTTGTCTGGTTGAAGAGTTGGTTGGTTTGTCTGGTTGAAGAGTTGGTTGGTTTGTCTGGTTGAAGAGTTGGTTGGTTTGTCTGGTTGAAGAGTTGGTTGGTTTGTCTGGTTGAAGAGTTGGTTGGTTTGTCTGGCGATAAGTTGGTTGGGGCTCTGCAACATTTCAATGTGTACCTTGATTCTGGAATGCCAATTGTTGTATTCACTGACCATAACCCTCTCACCTTCTTGAATTCTTTGCAGAACCCTAATCAGAGGCTAATGCGATGGGCTCTGTTTTTGCAGCCGTACAACTTGGACATCCGTCATATTAAGGGCACCCACAACGTCATGGCGGATGCTTTGTCCCGTGCGCCTTTGTAACTAATAGCATCAACTCTTCTATCCTGTGCAGTCTGTTTCTCCTTCTCCTAAATGCTCCACAGGCCAAGGGGGGTGGAGGTGAGGACACTGGAGAGGTTGGAGGCATGTTCTTTAAAGGGGTGTTTGAGTTATCTGCACAAATTAAAACTTGGATTTATGAACGCAAAGAGAAAGTGGTGTATCCTGTCACAGTGTACATGAGTTTATGCCCTTTATTAATGTACAGGGACTACCCCATAAGACTCCTGTCTTATGGGGGGAAGTGTGACGGCCAAAGGGTTGTCTTTGTGTTGTGGTGTTTGTTGTGGTGTGTTCTGTCTTGTAGGGAGCTGGTTGGTGGAGCCACATCATCATGGTGATCACACATTATCACCTAACGAGATGCAGCTCACGTGAGCAGGCTTGGCTCAGGAGCCTATAAAGCAGCCCTGATCAAGTGACTCCCTCTCCTCCCTGGCATGCAGCCTGATCCTTCGTTTCTTTTATGTTTGGTTGTTCACAGTATTCTTTAATAAATTCGTTATGTTCATACAAGACTATGTGTGGCCTCCCCTTCAATGTTGCAACCGTTGAGCCAGGTTGTAACAAAGTCCTCTGCATTTTCGTGATTCACACTTGATGCATTTCATGTATATGCAGACATCGATGTCGCTCAGAAAACAGTAGAATCAACGTGGGGTTAAGGGGTGTTCAAGATTGCGGATTGTACATTGATTTGAGAGATTTATTTTTTTAACCCGAAAAAGACGGAATTGAGATTAAAAATATCCTTCTCAAGTGTCCTGGCCAAGACGGGCAGCAGTAGCCTACAGTCACACATGGCCCACACACAACATTAGTAAAATAAAACGACTAGAAC